>NC_043707.1:51513321-51661162 GCF_006229205.1 Suricata suricatta
GCCCCACCTGCACCCCGCGCCGCCCCGCGGCCCGCGCCTGACCCGTTTTCCGGCCTGCGGGCCCCTGGAGCCCTACCTCCCAGAGCCGGCCAAGCCGCCCGCGAAGTACCTGCAGGACCTCGGGCCCGGACCGGCGCTCAACGGCAGCCACTTCTACGAGGGCCCCACGGAAGGTAACGCGCGGCGCGGGCGTAGCGCTCAGCCCCGACCAGCCCTCCCATCCTTCCCGGCCCGCCCGGGCCTCTCCGCTTCCTTCGCCCACTCGCCCCGCTCTCAACTTTTTTGACCCGCTAACCCGTCGTCGCCACGGGTCCCTCAGAAGCCCCACCGGCGCTGGTCCAGGCCGGGCAAAGCCAGCGCGGTGCGGCAGGCAGGGCCACTCAAGCCTCTGGTGGCGGGAAGGGGAGGGGGCGGTTGCTCCAGGGTTAAGCTGCGACGGCCCCCGGCCCAGCCAGGCCCGAAGGCGACCTGAGGCGGGAAGGAGAAACCCGCTTGGCCGGAGTTGGCCCGGAACTGCCACTGACTCAGAGGCCGGGACCGGGCCCAGAGCCTGGGCCCTACACTGAGCCCTTGGTCCCGATGCGGGGAGAGAAGCTCGGCTTTTGTGTCTGGCGTCCGTTCAGGGCCCTGAGCTTGGGCCCGGACCTAGAATGGCCAAACAGGGCACTAGGGGCTGCGGCCCGGCCTCTGCTGCCTTCTCCTTCCAGGCCCAGCCTCCGAAGGGAAGGCGCTGCCTGCGCGGTAGGCTCTCGGCGGCGCGGCCACGGCTGTTTCCGCAGTGCCTGGGCGGTTCTCAGTACGGAATAACCGTGTTCTTATTTCTCAGACCAACCTGGCCTCGCCCGTCGTTATGCACGGGGACGGCCGCCCTTCTCGCAGCCTTGGCTTCCTCGCACCGGATCGTCACCGCTGGGGCCGTCGAGAGTAGCCCGGCGGGCCTATCCCCTGGGCTCCTCGGGCTCCGGGGCCGGTGCCCCATGCGCCCAGGCCAGATGGACCGAGAACAAGCCTGAATGCCGGGGCCGGCAACACAGGCCCGCCGCCACCCGCTGCACCGACTGACCTGTAGGAGTCTGGGCGCCCGCCCATCTGCGCTGCCGCAACCCGCACCTTAGGCCCAGAGTTGGAGCCTCTGAGATCGGCCCCTACCCGCCTCGCGGGTCTCCACGGAGTGGCCAGGCAGCTCAGGCCTTCGCTCAGCCAGGGCAATGGGAATGTGTAGGGGAGGGCGGGGAGGTGTGTGGGGGTCAGCGGAGGAAATGAGCGAGTCCGCGGAGCTCCGTGTCTGTGCCCTTTGAAAGAGGCTCTCCTGATAAAAACCACAGTTGGGACTTAATGAGAAGCAGTTGGCCTGGCTCCTCTGATCCCAGCCAGACGGCGGCGGCCGCGCAGCGCCAGGAGCACCGCTGGGGACAGGTACCCGGCCTGGCTGGGCGCGCGCGCGTCGGGCAAGACCCACCCCGCGGGCCAGCGACCCTGCTGGGCGCGCCAGGTCCCGCACGCACTGCGGGGACGCTAGGACTGGCAAACTGAGGAGAGTGTTGTAGCTGGACGAGTGGCGGGGCGTGGGGGGACCGGCCCAGCGACGGCGGGGGTGTCAACAACGAAATGCATGGAAGTAAAACCGAAGAGTATTAACAACCACCAAAAAGAGGGAACACTGAACAAGACCATGGAAGAGAGAGGCGAGGAGAGGTCAACGACGGTCGACAAGCAAGGCAGAACGTTAAGAAATACACGGAGAGCGAACGGAAAGAGAAGAAAAAGCAAGCGGAGGATCGAACGATCGAACGAAGCGGGTAAATGGAGGAGGAGGGAAAAGACGAACAGAGTAGAAGCAGGAAAAAAAATGAAAGGGGAGGGACAACCTCAAAGAGCAGAAGACAGCAAAACGAGATCAAGTGGTAGAAGAAAACTGACGATTCGAGTTGAGCGGACGACAGGCCAAACGAAAAACAGGCGCAGCGGGTGCCAGCTGAGCCTGAGTCCTCGGCCGCCGCGCGCCTCCCGGGTGCCCCAGGCCGGAACTCGGCGGGCGCGGGCGGCTTGCGTCCCTGCGGCGGAGCGGGGCTGCTGGGGAGGGACCGCCCCGGGGAACACTAGGGCTGCACAGTCTACGAGGTGGGAAGTGGTGGCAAGGCAGGAATCCACCTTACTTCCCGGCGTCTAAAGTGACGGGCTGCGAGCGTTTCCAGTTCAGTCCAGTGAGCGCGCAGCTGCGCCCCATCTGCGGCGCGATCTTCGCCGAGGCCGGGCAGTCGCGCGCTCCAGAGTCTGGCGCTTCTCTCCCACTCTTCGCCGCACCCTTGGCGGAGAGCGCTCGGCCCTGCCCTCGACCCTGGCCTGGGCACCCTTGGAGCGCGGGGCGCGCGGCTGCTCCGGGGGCCGGAGCAGGGCCCGGCAGTTCGTTTTTGGTTCGCCGGCGGCCGTCCAGGTGCCCCGGCTCGGTTCTCTGACCTGGGAATGCGCCCACCGCCTCGGAGGCCCCGACCTGAGTAAACGGAGGGCCGTGCTCATTGGACCGACTGCAGATCTCGAGGATTCCAAATCATTCGTCCTAGGCTAAGGCCCTTACGCGGAAGCTGGATACACTAGGGAGAGCGCCAGGGCCCCGCTGGCCTTCCGCGTTCGGCGCGCTTGTCCATCGGGGCTTCAGGCCATCAGCCTGAGCTTCAAGAGGCCTTGGCGAGCTCTGCGGATCG
This sequence comes from Suricata suricatta, assembly GCF_006229205.1. Classification (NCBI taxonomy): domain Eukaryota; kingdom Metazoa; phylum Chordata; class Mammalia; order Carnivora; family Herpestidae; genus Suricata; species Suricata suricatta. Next base: position 51,516,024 of record NC_043707.1, read on the forward strand.
CATGGGAAATGGCGGCTCGCACGAAGGCTCCCACGGAAGCTACAAAGCCGGATGGTTGGCCTTGCGGCCTCAGAGGACGCGCTCTGCCTCGAGAGAGGGCTCCCGGTTGGCGTCTCAAGCGGTCCTGCTCAGGCGCTGCCGCCTTGGCTTTGAGACCGCTGCTAGCAGGGGTCCAGGCGGCCCCCAGGGTGGGGGCGAGCAGCGGGCATGAGAGCCGAATTAGGGACGGAGCACCGTTGCTGCCTTAGAGGTTTCGCTCCGGGCTCCTGTCTTCCAGGCCCAACAGACTTCTGCTGCGGTGCTGCGGTCCTGCAGGCTGTGGGCACTTGGTGCTGAGCCCCAGGAGGGACACCGGTCTCCATCATGAGCACTCCCCGGTAACCAAACGGTGTCCCCACCAGGTGCACGTGAACCCTATACACAGCCCGCACACACCTTGAAAGTGTGGGGAGCAGTGGCGTGCATGCACCTTTCTCTTTACAAGCTCAGATTCAAACTGCTGGCTTCCCAAATTTCTGCTTTTCCTTTCTCTTCTCCACCGCTGCTCTTCACTGATTGCACCTCGACTTCTCCACGGCCATGGCCACAGCCACCTCCACCAAAACACTGGGCTTTGCTCTTCAGAAGGTATTCTGTGAGGTGTGCCCCTTCTCCCCCAAGGAGGGGTGGATGCCTGGTTCTCTCTGGAGCCCTCCAGGCAGATGGAGGTTTCAGGGCAATGGCAATGAGGAGGGGAGAAGTGCTCTCATCCCTTAGGTCCCTTGGGAAGGTGGCAAAGTCCCCCTTTTCAGCGGCTATTCTGAAAAGTCCTGCTGCATCTGTGTCTCTAACTTGGGTAGCTCAGAGCCCAGAGCTCGTCACTTCCTCTGGGAAGATCCTGTTAGGACAGACGCTACAGGCTCAAGAGCCAGCTGGGCAGGCCTCAGAGCTTTGGGGAGCCCTCTACAGTGACGTCAGTGCTCCCCTGGCCCCCGTCCCTGAGCCCCTGTCACCCTTTTTCCCCTGGAGTCCAGCAGGACCTCACTCTGAACCCAGAACTCCAAGCGCCTACCTCTCAAAGCTGTTATATGTGGGGTGCCCCCTAAACTGCTAGTCCTCCAGTCTCCCTGACCATTTTCAGTTATTTGGCCCAGCCTCCATGAGTCCTTATTCCTCAGTGGAAGTGCAGCTCCCTCTAGAACCAAAACATGTTGGCTGAGAATGGAAGTCCGTGGCAGGAGCGCTTTCTCCCCGCGGCTGCACCTGAGTTGTGAACCTGATACCTGGGCAGCTTCAAGGCCAGGCCCCCACAACATGGAACCTACTGCCCAGCCCGTGTGGTCCTGGGGGTCACCCACCACCTTCCCAGCAACTGAAGGGGACCTTGCCCCACTTGTCCTCCATAAGGCAGCCAGGGAGCCAGAACCCAAGAAGCCCATCTCCTTGGTCCCCTCCTTCCCTCATGACAGCTGTGATCCTGACACCAAGTCCCAAGGAAGAAATTGCATCCTGCTGCCAGCTTGCTGGGCTTGCTGGGGCCCAGGCCCCTGCCAGGAATGGGCCAGGGCAGGGCAGGGCTGTGTGAGTCAGTGGGGCGTCTCTGTGGCAGCGTTCCTGGCCTCCCAATGGGAGGACTGTCAAGGAGAGATTTCATGGCAGCGCTGCTGGGGGGCCTCACCAGAGGAGAGGGCGGAGCATCAGAAGTGACCTATTTTTCACCATGCCTGGGTTGTGACAGGGCCCCACCGTGCTTCCTGAGTGAGGGCTGGCATGTCAGAGTGGGGCTGCTGGCAGCTGCTGCAGTCAAGGACCACCCCCCCTTGCTAATCAAGGGCAATGGAGAGCCAACAGAAACTGCTGAGAAGTGGGAGAGCAGACAGTAACCAGAATGATGGAGTTGGGGGCTGAATCCTGTTTTGGCCCTGGTCCCATCTCTCTTTCTCTGAGCATAGCCTATCTCCTGCCTCTCTAATGCTGCAGCTCAAGTCCTTGCCCAAACATCACAGTTTTCAGAAGCATGAGACTATCCTTCTGGAAGCTTCTTTATCCCATCTTGCCCTTTGGACCCTAGGGCTGGGGGATTTGACATTGCCCTGAGACTTGGGGTCCAGAGAATGAGGCATAGCTGGACCAGCCAATGGTGGGTGACTTGAGTGTCCCTGTCCGTTGCCGGCCTGGACCTGGGACCTGATGTGTGGGCATGAAGACTTGAGAACAGGGGCCCGCAGTCAGGGACAAGGAGGCACTTCCTGGCGGGGGCGGACCACCCCACCCTCACCGCCTCCCCCTGCCTCTGCGCCAGGCCCTGCCATGGCGCCAATCCTGGCACCTCCACACCCCGTGGGAGACACCACAAAGCACTTTCCTGAAATGAAGCCTCCTCTGGCCCCAGCAGATCCGCCCAGACCACAGAGCACATGGTCCCTGAGGGTCCCCTCCCCAGCTGGAGGCTCAGCAAGCAGGCCTCCCAAATGCCAGGCTCCCATGGAGGGTGGCTGCTGGGATGAGGGAAGAGAAAGGAAGGGGGAGGCGGGGACTAAAGCATCGAAGTTCTTCCCCCTCCCCCAGTCCACCCACAAAACCCCCTGGTTCGGTTTCCATCCTCCTTTTTGTGTTTTCCATTGCAGCTGAGGAGAAGGCCTCCAAAGCTGCCAGTTTTCCCCAGCTGCCCTTGGACTGCCGAGGGGGCCCCAGGGACGGGCCCTCTAACCTGCAAGGCTCCCCTGGCCCTTGTCTGGCCAGCCTGCGTGTCCCTCTGTCCCCGGGACTCCCTGACTCCATGGAGTTGGCCAAGAACAAGAGCAAGAAACGCCGTAACCGCACGACCTTCAGCACATTCCAGTTGGAGGAGCTGGAGAAAGTCTTCCAGAAAACCCACTACCCTGATGTGTATGCCCGGGAGCAGCTGGCTCTGCGCACGGACCTCACCGAGGCCCGGGTACAGGTGAGGGCACTCGGACATGAGCCTCTCTGGCTGCCTCTACCCCCCCACCCCTAACCATGGGCCTGGCCATGGAGATGCAGCCGCTAGTGCCACACAGAGCTGCCTTTCCCAGGTGCCTGCCAGGCCTGGGCTCCCCCTCCATGCCCAGCTCTGCTGCAGCCACAGGCCTGCAGTCTAAGTTCAGGCCAATGCCTCATGGGGGTGGTAGCCTCTTGGAGTCAAGAGACCTGTGTGGGAGTCCAGCTCTACCATTTTCTAGCTCACCAGGTGATGGGGGGCATGCCATGGGATCGCCCAGTCTCACTTTCCCTACTTAGGGAGATTTTGAGGACTGCAGATGTGACAGCATTTTGGATGCCATGAAATGCTGAACACATATCAGGGCTGCTCCTGAGGTTAGAGGGTCCCTGCTGAGGGGTCTCGGGCTCAGTGAGGCTCAGAGCCATCTTGAGCCAGCGATGGTCAGACCAGCCAGCTCCCAGGCCCTGGCCGGGAGAGCCTAGCTGGGGACCCCTTCCCACTGGACAAACTCCCCAGCAGAGGCCCCATGGCTGCTTGGATGGGGCTGTGGCCAGCTTCAAGCAGCGGGGTGCGAGGGGATGGAGGATGCTAGGAACAGGGGACAGTCCAAGACATGTTGAAAGTGACAAAGAACATGAAGGTGGAAAGGAGGGGGTGGGGGTGGGAACGGAGGCTTCAGTAAAAGCCTGGCCCAAGAGGAAGACGGTTGCTGCCTCGTTTTGAACTGGCGTGATGCATGGCAGGCTCCCTGGGAGCTGGGAGAGGAGTGGGATTGGGCTTCTCAGTGAGAGGGGGTCTCCTGTAGGCCGAGGACATTCTCTCTCCCACCACAGAGGAGACTCGATAGGAACAAAGCTCACACTTAGCACACTCTGTATGGAGCCTCCCGAGAGACTCTGCCTGAAGGTACTGGGGTAGGGCCCTGCTATGGTAGAATGTGGGGACCTGCAGGCCAGTCCACCAAGAGGCCCGAGAGGCCCCTACAGCTGGATTCAGGGCCGGACCAGAGGGGCTTGGGCCATTTCCCCTTCTCTCCTGGGTCCTCCCCCAAACTGACTCTTAGAACTGTCTTCCCAGGGTTCCCCGGGGCCCAAGGCCATAGGGTGAGAGACCAAACATTCACAAGAGCCCATAAGAGTCCATGAGCCAGAGACATCGGAACATGGAGTCTCCAGGCCCTCACCAAGCCTCTATGGTGGGGTCTGAATCACTGTCGCTGTGGAACTGCCTCCGAGAAGCAGAGCACACACCCCTCCTCTTCCAGGCCTTTTCAACCCTGAGGGGGTCTCGAGTGTGGCCACAAGGCTCCCAGATATAGTCCCAAAGCTTCCTGAGGGCGAGACCCTAGAGTAGGGCTCTTTTCTCTGACGGGAATGTGACATCTCCCCGTAGGCCCTGCCCCATGGACAGCAACAGGCACAAGGACAATCCAGAGGGCACAGCCAGAGTGCAGGTGGACGTCCACAGTGGGGCCTCTGGAGACAACGGGATGATGGGGAAGGATTCCCAGTAGAGCAGTCAGGTTCACCAGCTCGACTCCTTCATCTGCCTGCAGGGGAGGAAGAGTGGAGAATGCGAGGCCAGGCAGCTGAGCCGGTGGGCTGGTCTGGCCCTGACCTTGCCCCAGCTCTGGGACCTCTGTATCTGGAGGTTAGGGGGCTGGAGGTGTGCCGAGCTTCCTTCTTCACTGTCGTGGCTTCACCCACCTGCATGAATAGGTGTGTGAGGGGATCATGGAGTGTGAGGGGCTGGGGCGAGGTTACATTCACGGCATGCATGCAGGCGTGCGCACACACACAGCCTCTTTTGTCGTGGCTCCCAGCTAGATCCCTGAAAAGCAAGAGGATGGTTTGGTTTCGTTTTGATATTGCCGACGTCTAGCCCAGAGCCTGACACACAAAGTGTTTGGTGAATGATAGAAATACAAAAGGCATGCCCTGGCACACATAAATGAAAGTCATAGGGCATATGCCAAATGGAAAATTCATCACAGATACAGACACAGAGGTGCACAGTACCCAGTCCACCCTCACCTGCCAAGAGCTCACAAATGACTGAGAAACACAGATTACAAAACGGATAACCATAACAGGGTGTGGTAAGTACAAGAGAGAGGCCCGGCATTAACACAGGCCCAGTGGAAATGTACGTGTGTATTTGTGGCACAAGGGTGAGGGGGGACAGCCCAGGCAGGGGAAGCCTGAGTAGCAAGGTAGCAGATTGTCTCAGAGGTGAGCTGGGGTGGGAGGCAATGAGGAAGAATCAAGTGTTATTGTCTAGTCAGACATGAGGCTATGGAGAGGGGCAGGGCTCTGGGCAGGCTGGGAAAAATGGGGCACTGTGCACTGGTACACCTAGGAAGTGCCCAGGCCTCTGAGGCCACAAATCCCACCATACCCCTAGTGACACAACCAGGCTGGAGAACTGAGACAGTGACTCAGCCTGGTGACTGGGGGTAGGGGATGGCCCAAGGGACCAGTAACACCCGTCTGAATGTGGGCCTTCCCCTGGCCATGGGAGCAAGTTCCTGAAGCTCAGGGCCCTCCGGCCAGGAGCTGGACCCCCAACCCAGAAGGAGGACACGTCATCAGCTCTCTCCCCAGCAGGCTCTATTCCGCAGGGCTGCTTGGGTACTCCCTGGGCCTCTCCCCTCTGTCCCCCAGGTCTGGTTCCAGAACCGCAGAGCTAAGTGGCGGAAGCGAGAGCGCTACGGGAAGACCCAGGAGGGGCGGAACCCCTTCCCATCTCCCTATGACATCTCTGTGTTGCCCCGAACAGACAGCCACCCCCAGGTGAGACCCCTCTTCCCCTGACTCAGGGCCCAGCCATGTCCCGTGGGAAAGCGCTGGCCCCAGGGAGACTGGAAGCAGCGTTAGGGCTTTGTGTGGCCATGGGGAAGTCACTTCTCCTCTGTAAACGGGGGCTTTTCTGGCTCATGAATGGGGCCTATAGAATGAAGAGAACCTCATTTGGAGGAGCAGTGGCAGAGGTCTCCTGAGTATGCCATTTTGAGTGTTGGGGGTAGGAGGGAGCAGATTCTAGAACTGGCCCAAGTGGAGCTTTGCTGATAGGTTTCTGGAGCCCTAGGAGCAAAGGCAGAACCCTCAGTAAGGGAGGCAGCCCCCGGGCTACTGACTCATGGGCCCCCTTCTCTTTCCAGCTGCAGAACTCCCTGTGGCCCAGTCCAGGGTCAGGGAGCCCCGCGGGACCTTGCCTCGTGTCTCCAGAGGGCATACCCTCCCCGTGCATGTCTCCATACTCCCACTCTCATGGGAATGTGGCTGGCTTCATGGGGGTGCCGGCCTCCCCTGGAGCCCACCCTGGCATCTACTCCATCCATGGCTTTTCCCCTCCCCTGGGGGCCCACAGCTTTGAGTCTTCCCCAGATGGCGACTATAAGTCTCCAAGCCTCATCTCGCTCAGGGTGAAATCCAAGGAGCCACCCAGCCTACTGAACTGGACCACGTGATCGGCTGCATGGACATACAGACTAAGCTGCCCATCCCCTGTCTGTTCCCAGCTGCGCCCACCCCACCCCAGCATGGGAGCCAGAGAGGACACACCTCTGCCTCCAAATCCCAGATGGTTCTTGGAGGCCCAGGCAGAGCAGCTGGGATCCTCAGCCTCCCGCAGGGAATAAGCTAGAGTTTTTTTTCCTCTTAGAATAAGACGGGGCTGCCCAGGAGAAAGGGGGCTTCAAGGCAGGTAGGATTCTTCCTATGACACATTGGGTGCCTTCATCCAACTCTGCACTGGAGGGAGGAAAAAAGACACCACCCTGCTTCCTTCAGATTTTGTCCAAGTTTAACAGTCATCCCTCCAGCTGAAATGGCTGAATTGGCTCCTCATTCAGGGAACCCTGTAAAATAAAAGGAGGAGGACTCGAGTTGAACCAGGAGCAGCTCTTTGTGACTTAGGGGAAACCAGTCTTACAGGACCATCTAGGGCCAGCCTTGCTTCTCCCTCCAACCACCAGGGGGCGAGCGCTCTACGTCTGGAGCTCACAAGGGCCTGGAAGCCAGCAGTCAGGTGGGTGTCAAAGGTGTCCGAAGCCTCCTTTGGCGCTGGCCGACCCTTACTCCCGCACTGTGCCCCTCCCCCAATCCCCACAAAGGGGCAGAAATTCCACCAAATATTTGGATTCTCTTCTATGGGGATCAGGCCAGAGCAGCCTTCCTTGGTTTATTCATTGGATATTGGTAAGAATAAAACAGATTTCCACAGGTTCAAAGCCCCTGAGATCTCAACCCCAACTTTTGTAAAAAAAAAAAAAAAGAAAAAAAAAGAAAAAAAAAAGTGTGCTGCCCAGCATAATAATAAAGATGGCAATGTTTTTTAGACCAGGTGACTGTGCATCCTCGGGGTTTGGCACTTGGTTACACTAGAGCTGGTCCGTGCCCAGGGTTCGGGCTCGGCCAGGTCCCCCTGAGGGGCCAGCCAGGATCCTGGGGGCAAGGGGAAGGTAGGCTGTAACAGAGCCCCAAGGCTGATACATGGCCCCCTCCCCAGGATCCCCACCCAGGATCTCTGTAGCTTCAGCTGGTGTGTGCGGGTGGCAGGAAGAGCCCACTTTAAAGTCAAAGGGAAAGGGACGATCAGGGCCTGAGGGTAGAAGGGCAGTGGGAAAGTGGAAACAAGCTTGTGGCTGAACTGAAGGAGGAAGGGAGGTAGAATGAAAGACAGGGGAGCCCACTGAGAACCAGGAGCTCCCCCGGGCCAGAACCCCAGAGCAGTGGGGGTGGGGCAGCCTCTTGCTCCCAGATGCCCCAGGAGCAAGTCTGAGCTTCGGGACAGAGACGAAAGCCAGGACTCTTTCTTGTGGTTTCAGAGTATTAGCCGTTCTATCCTTCATCCCCACTTTCTTTCTGCCTTATCTCCATGGCTGGGAAAGCAGGAAAAAAGCAGGCCTGGTCCTCCCACCCTCCCGGTAAACACAACCACATTGCTCAGGAGCTCAGCCTCAGCTGACAGCCTGGCACCCGCTCCGTGCCTCCTCTTCCAGGCCCACAGAAGCCCCAGCACACAGACACCAGAGCTGTGCTTCTTCCCAGAGAGGGAGCACGGCCCCCAGGTCAGGTTTTCCTGCCAAGACCGTCACTGTGGCCAGGGTCAAGCATCCCTCAGGAGAAACTGGTCTACCTTCCCTTCCCTTCATGTGAGGTCCTGGCTTCTGGTGATTTCTCTCCTCTCTGTACTGATGCTGGCTCTGAGGTCCAGGTGGGAGCCCCGAGAGTCCGAGTGGTAGGGAGATGCAGCCCCGGCACCTCCGACAAACACAGCCCCCTTCACACAGAGAGCCGACAAGGAGCTGGGGCTCAAACCTTAATTTCTAACTCAGAGCTAAGACGACTGCCCTAGAAGTTTCTTCACCCAAGGAGTGACCTGCAAGATTTTGGACTTCTGTGTCACAAAGTCAGAGAAATGCAGAAAGACTAGTTTGTTCTACAGATATTTATTGAAGGCCCAGTTTGTGCCAGGCATTTCCCTGGGTGTCAGAGACAGACCAATGGTCAAGGAAAACACGACTCCCTCTCTCACACAGCTTGGGGGCTGGCAGGGGGTGGGGGGAAAGGATCTATGAAAGCAAAGGAAGCACAAGTGGGAAAGAGACAGACTAGGGAAGACAGTAAAGCTAAGCCAGAGATCGTACAGGAAGAGTGGGAGAGGCAGGCAGAGGCTGGGAGCAAACTGTGAGGGAGGGAGGCCCTGGGGGGGAGGGGGAGGGGGCACGGGGAGGCCAGAGACCAGCTACTGGCTCTCATCCAGGGGCATCTGCCCACAGCTCATATTTTTCTGTCCAGTGACAGCTAAATGAAGAGAAAGCTAACTTTACAACCGCCTACTTCACACATAATGAATACGAATGGGCATCCCGGAGCCTGTTCCCTGGGATTATCTGTGAGCTGATGGTTTCTCCCACTGACTGGGCCATCCCAGCCAGCCTGTCCCCTGGCTGGGACACAGGCAGCTCTTCCACCTGCTTCCCATTAATCATCCTCCCGTCCTCCCCTCCTCCTCCATACCCTAGGCGTCTCACCTCTAAGACGCAGTGCCCAGGTCTTCAGATGTCCCTGCCTCTGGCCTCATTCCGAAGGTGACCCCAGCCCTCAGCCTAGGTCCCAGGTTCCCCCAAAGCCAGGATGGGGCGATGCTCACCCCTTCTGGGAAAGGCAATGGTTGGTTAGTGGCCCCACCTGCAATCCCAAATTTAAGAGTCGCTAGGCTCAGTGTCCCTTTGCTAAGGCTCCTCTGCCCCAACGAGGCCCACCCAGAGAAGCCCTACATCTTCATCCTGGCTGGGGCACAGACCCCAAGCCCAGAGCAGAGAGCCCTGGCTGCTAGCAGGCCCTTCAGTCCAGGCTTCTGGTCTCGGGCCGGCATGGGGAAATGCTTCTCATTAGAGACACTCAATCTTCCTCCCCTGCCCGTCCCCAAGCATTTACACATCAGCCTGAATTACAACCCTCAAGTGCAGACCTTCCGCAGCCCCAGACAGGAACAGCCGAGCATTGTCAGGAACCGGGCATGTCCTGTGTCAGGCAGAGGGCGCACACACCTCCCCCTGCCCCAGGCTCATCCCAGCCATTTTCAGCAGGGGCAATGAGCAAAAGGTACCCGCCCACAGCCCTGATGCTGGAGCCCCCTCCCATCGACAACGGCAGGTACCCCGCCCAGGCTCTTTTCCAGGAGGGCACTGGCCAGGACCAGAGGGAACCATGTGGTCCTGCAGATATCCGTCTCAGTGCCAACCACATTACTGTTCTCACTTGCTGCTGTAGCCATCTGTCTGTCTACTCAGAGCTTGTCGAGGAAAGTGAGAGTGTGATACTCTGTTTAGCTGGATGCCCAGGGCACCCAACAACAGGACCTGGTCCAGAAAAGGCCTTCAAAGTATGACGGCAGAGTTGCTAAGTGAGTGGCTGACTTTTGAAAGCCTTCTCTATTTAGAGCAGTGAGCTCAGGATGAGGGATATAAGGATGCCTAACACATTGTTCTGGTCCTTGAAGAGGGGTGTCTTTTCCAGGGGACTCAGGAACTGGATACAGATTCGCAACACTACGGAGAGCTGGGTTGTTAGCCAGGTACTGGGTCTCCATTACCTGTGGTCTCATTCACGACCGCCGTGCTATTATTACATGGACTTTTATAGATATGCCAACAGAGGCTTGGAGCTTGATGGGCTCAAGGCCCTTCAGTGGGTAAATGGGAGAGCTTGCGGCCTGAGGCTAGCTGTGCGCAGTGCCAAATGAATGGCACAAGTCCTGCCTCCCTGAGCAGGCGGTCTGGAAGACGGATGGGAAGCTGGCCTCCTGGGAGAGAAGCCTAACCAGTCTGGTGGGGGCAGCCACCTCTGCTTAAGGGACTGCACACATGAGTCCTCTGTGGGCGGGACAGAAAGACATTGAAGCTCAGGCTGAAAAGGACAGTAGCAGTAACAGCCCCCAAATCACCTTGACGGGGGCACATCTGGGCCATACCAGAGGCTAGGCCAAGGCCTAGCTGACATTTGCCAAGAATCTTCTTGCCAAGGACTGTGCTTGAGCAAATACTAGCTACTGACCTAAAGTGAATACCAGAGCAAATGAATGCACTGGTATCAACTGCTGGGGAACAGAAAAGATTCATCAGAGAAAGGGCGCGGGGGTGGGGATGGGGGGACGGGACGGATACACTCGGCAAACAGAGACCTGGGCTGGGTTGGCATCCAGGCTCTGCCTCTCGTTATTCTTTGACCTCAGTTCTCTACCCTTTCTGCTCCAGTGTCTCGTGTGCACACTAAGCACTGTAGCGGTCCTACTTCCCAGGGTTCTTAGAAGCAGTAAGATGTTATTATATACAAAGTGCTCAGAGTAGTGCCGGCACCTAGTAAGCACTAAACATTGGCTGGCTCCTGTGTGGAAAATGAACTTTCAAGAAGCATCAGTGTTGGGCCTGGGACCTATCTGGCACTCAGGAAGTGGTAACTCTGTTGATTCACAGGGGACAGTTCCCTCACGTGATACGGCCACAGTGATGACGGGAAGCACTGGACCTTGAGCTCGGGTAGCAACAGTCAACATTTTATGTAACTCAAGCACTTACAAAGGATCTTCGTGGACCCTGCCTGTCTCAGAACCCAGAGAAAGCCAGACGCTGTGGGTGGCCACTTGCTCCAAAAGACATTTCTGTACAAGAGCTTAAATCTGAACAGCCGGCCTGGCACCGGCACCCTCTGTGGCTGCGATAAGGCTCTCGCTCTCCTAGGCCAGCCCCTGGGCCTGCAGACGTATGGATTCACCAGCTTAGCCGGGCTTTATGGCCGTTACAGCTTTGATCATTCTGTGTTCTTTTTGCACAGATTTATATATAGATATGTACAGACCTTTGCAACCCAAGAGGGAAAAATGGCACCTCTGATTAAGGGAAACTTCAGAGGAGATTGGGGAAATCAAAAGAGGGGGAGGAAACAAAGCCCTCAGACAAGCTGGCTCAGTGAGCCAGGCCGCCTGGTGAAGTATGACTGGGATATCTACCTGACCCAAACTAAAATCTCAAGATGCATACTTCCTGTTGGTCCTGGCAAGAAACAGCAGAAAATCCATCAGGCACACATGAACTGGGTCAAATTCCATTGTCCTTAGCAAGTTGCTCGGGGGCAAAACATCACTCAGTCACAAGGACTTCCTATCTCAGAGGCTGTGTGACTCTCAGGAAAAGTGCTCACTTCCCCTGTGCGGCCCCTAACCATGGGGGCACATTGAGGCTTACTTTGGAAGCCCAGCTTGGGGGCCTGCACTGAGGCTCTGTCAAAACCCAGGCGCAGGCACTGCACAGAAGAAACAACAGGAGAGAGATTGTCCCTGGGGTACACTTCCTAGGTAAGTCGAGAGACCTAGGATCGCATACACACGGCCTAAAGATAAGATAAGGGCCCTTAAGTAACTCTGGAAAGGGAACAGCACTTTCACAAGCATCAGAAACAAGGTCTCACGATGGAACCAGGGGGAAGCACGTGTCCAGGGATGGGAAGGTCAGGTGGCGGCTCCAGGAGTCTGCATGGCAACACCTCCTGGACGGATTTTCCTCACCTCTTCCCCAGCGAGGCGGGTTCCTGGGTCCTCTGACACCCTCCTTCCCACTGTGAGGCTGACTCCGGATGGTCTGCTTCCCCAGGCTCTGGGCAGAGAAGTCTCCTCTCAGTCCCAACCCCACCTACCCTTGCCAGGGCCCAGAGCGGCTGACGCGCTCTCTGACCTAGCCCCTGCCCCTCCCTGGCATTGAAATTGGTTCGGCCGAGGCCCCCTCAGGAGAGTGACCCGGAGACGCCTGGGGCTCCCACTGCAATGATATCGAGCACAGGGGTACAGGACAACTTCTCACCCCGGCAGCCCAGAGTCCTGGAGCTGGGCTGGAGTGATCCCAGACTGATGTGGGAGAAAACACTCTGGATAAATGCCAACTTCTCCAGCATCTCCCCCTCAGGTGGGGAAGGCAGGCAGCCTGGCAGGGAACAAGTGGGCAAACTATCAGTGTTGGCGGGAAAACCCACTTTCTACACTTACAGATACTCAGGGACCGTACTTCCTGCAGACAAGGCAATGGGGGTCGTTTTTGCTTCCTTTTAATGTAAACCAAATACACAAACACGTTAAAAACCCCCACGTGACACAAGAGAATACAGAGATTTATATATAGGTATTTACAGACCCTTGCAGACCAAGAGGAAAAGTGGCACCTCTGGTTAAGGGCAGCCTCTCTTCCCCCCAACCCTGTCCAAAATCAAAGTACTGAGGCAGCAGTAGGAGCTTCTGCAATTGCCTCTGGAAGAAACTTAGCAGGAGGCTAGAATGACACCAGAAACCCCCAAAGCAAAATCAAGCGTCCGACTTCCTGGCCCTGGCCCTAATCCTAAGCCCTCCTCCTTGGCCAGCTAACACACCAAGGACTGTGTGCCTCAGAAGAGTCTCAGTGTGATCCCTGCCATTCAGACGCAATGGCTTCCCAGCCCACCTTGGCTAATCCTGCGCCTGGGCTGAACTGAGAAATGAGCGGCAACCAACCATGTCCAAGAGAAGAGGGTGGGGAGGAGTGAAGGAAGAGAGGGTCCCACGCAGAGAGCTGCCGGCTCTGAGCAGGACGCTAGGAATGAACGAAGGGCCAAATCTGAACTCACCCACAAGCCCTGCGGGCCCCGGGAGGGTGCAGTGGGGCTGTGCTGCCACCTGGAGAGAGGTGGGAGCACTGCAGCAATGAATTGGGACAGCCCCAGGGGCACTTCCAGATCACCTGACTTTCCTTTTCAGTCAGTCCCCTGCCCAGGAGCCTCACTGCAGCAGCTCCTCCCAGGAGATGGGCTTGGAGAAGACCTCCCTTTCTAACCAGAGGTCGTAGTTCATCTGAAAGTCCTCAGGGAGGTCCACCCGCTGGCCCAGGACACTCTGCAGACAGTTGTCCACAGGCAGGAAGTCCGGGTTGCTGTGGGCTCGGTCGTACCGCCGGGCGTTGAAGCGTTCAATATTGGCACGAAGGGCACACTCCTCTGCCTGGAAGTCCCAGGGCCGGGCATCAAGATCTGGGAGAAAGCAGGAAGGCATGTTTAGGAGCCGAGCCCTCGTGGCAGCTCCCCCTGGGTTCATTGCCGCTGGGGCCAGGCTGGCCCCGACCTGAAATGTTCACTGTCAACCAGGAGCCGGAGACCTCCAATCTCCGTCCTCAGGAAGACTGACAGGACTTTTTCCTTAGATACACAAGAAAGTAAGGTAAAAAGAGAGAAACCAGATATACAAGAAAGAAGCCACACTGCATCTTAGGGAGAGCCAGCCAGGGTGAGCCACAGGAATGCCACACGTCTCTGAAAGTTACACTCTCCCTGGCTCTCTGAGATCGATGGCAGGAAACTCCGAGTCCCCTCATTTGCTCATTCCCTCAATCCCCTCACCAGGGACTGGGGGCCACGCAGGCTCTATGCAAATTCAGGGCACTGGGGTGTAGATGCGGTCACCTGGCCACGGGGCCGTGGGCTATGAACTGTATGGTGCAGTGGCACAGCCAGGAAAGCCCGGGAAGAGCCCACTCGGCCTGGAGGCTGAGGGAGCCGCCCAGATGGGAGGGACGCACACAGACACAGAACAGTTAGGGGTAGGAGGGAGGCATCCTGCCAGGGGCAAGAGAAGTGAGGCACAACATGGCAAATGTGCCTGGATCCCTGTGTGTGATGGAGGCTGGGCTGAAGAGAAGCTGGATCAGATGACGAAGGCGGGCAAGGGAGGCTGGGCAAGGCTCACATGCCTTGCTTAAGAGTTTGGCTCAAATTCTAAAGGAAAGAGAAGCTAATGAAGGATGTTCCTCAGGGAGTTAGCCCCACAGGATCTGCTTTTTAAAAAGATCTTGGGGGGCACAGTTTGAGGCGCTGATGGAGAAGAAACTGGGGGCAAGGCAGCCATCAGGCTCTGGGAATTTCAGCGGCCAGAAGTAAGGCAGTTGTGAGGGGGCGAGAAAAGATGGGAGAGTGTCTTGTGAGGGTTTCCGGACAAGGAAATACTTCAGGGCGAGGAAGAGAGGAATGGGGAATGATCACAGGCACCAAGCCAAGGCAGCTTCTAGAAGTCCTTCCTGGAGCTCCTATCCTGATGCCACAAAGCAGGAGCTGGACTCTTCAGGGTTCCGGGGACCCATCAGCCCCCCGCTCGGCTTGCGCCGGAGGCTCACCGTTGCCGTAGGCCCAGTCGTCGTTGAGCCGGTGCCGCACCTTCTGGTAGATGGCGGACATGGTCTTCATGTTGCTCTTCCGCCACTGCCGTCCCAGATACTTGGTCTGCACCTTGAGCAGCTTCAGCACATAGAGCTGCATCATGGCCTGTTTCACCTTCAGGGCCCGCTTCAAGATGGGGGCCGACTTGAACACCACTAGCATCTGGGAAGGGGCACAAGGACCAGGTTGAGGGCAGAGAGAAACACTGGCACTACTACCTCGCCACTCACCCCTTCTAGGGTGAAGGGTAACCAACTGCCCCGGTTTCCCCCGACTGAGCATGGACTCCCCACTGCTACCATTCCGGGTCACTGTGAAATCTGAGGAAAGCCGTGAATCCTCTCACTATGAATGTTCCTACACGCATGTATGTAAAATCTCCGAGGAGTCACGGACCTCCCGACCCCAAAGGTGTCCTCACACTCAGGGTTAAGAGAAACTCCTAGAACCCTCCTAGAATCTCCCTGGTGTTACCAGTGGAGATTAAGAAGATGTAGTAAAATCCCTTCTCGAAGTGTCAATTCGTTTCAGGGCATGACTGAGCCTCTTCTAGCTTCTAGTTCAACTCAGTAGGGGGCCAGGCATCAGCCATTAACATGCAAGAGGTGGCTACAGAAGAGTCCAGTGAGAAGGGGACAGGGCAGCAGCAAGCCTGCCGCGGGGCCGTCCTGGGAGGGGAGAGCACGAAGTGTGGCCCTCTGCCTTGAGCTCTGAGTTTGGGCCTGCTGCCCGCACTAGCTCACCATCGTCCTTGAATGCTTCCATTTTGTCAGCTTGTTCAGGATCCGAAGCAGATTGATGCAAGAAAAGAGGTTCCTCCAGCAAAACTGGTTATTGTCACCTGCTTCCTGCAGGGAAAACCCAGGAACAGCCATGACTCGCACGGCTGCGGGTGCTCAGTGCTCTCCGAGGCCCTTACACCTCACTCGCAACTGCCAGCTCTCTTGTCGCATGTCCCGGCAGCCCTCTCCTCTCCTCAGCCCAGAGCTTGGCAGGGGGAAGGGGGCCCCCATGAGTTTTTCTGCAGGAACCATGGAGCATGATTTGAGGGGGCTGTGCTGTCAGCCTCCTCACCTGGGGTACCACCCAGAGGCCCCCTCGAAGCTGTGCCCCACAGAGATTCAGTGTGGGAGGGAAAGCACTCGACCAGGAGAGCTCTGGGTCAGCAGCCTCTGAACACCTCAGTCCTGATGAGCTACTCCCTGTATCCAAATCTCTCCACTCTGCAAGGTCCCTCCTCCAGCCCTTCTATGCAATTTCAGTGTTTTAAAAGCCAGCACCCAAAGGTGACCTCATCTGTGCACCCCTCAACCCGTCTGTTGGGGGAGGCAGGCCCTCTGACCCCTCTGCGCTCCCCAAGGCCAAAGGGACAGTGTGGCTCACCAGACTCTCAGCTGTCAGCTCCGGCAGCTCATGCACCACGCAATGGGGGTAATCCAGGACAGAGATGCTGCAGCGGGAAGAGAAGCCGGTGACCACAGTGAGCAAGGCTAGGGGCTAGACAAACTGCTGGGGCGTGGCTGGCTCTCACCCTCCTCACTCACTTGCAGGGAGCAGAAGCAGGACTGCCTAGCCTGCATTCCCCACATTTCACCAGCTAGAGGATGATGAAGTCTCTGTTACAAGTGAACTTATACAGTCCCTCTATACCAGAGACAAGCCTGTCATCTTGTAAGTTCCAGAGACCCTGCTTTCCCAACAGCAAGGAGTCTGGGGCTGTGGAAGACTTAAGGTAATTAATGGATGCCCAGCCCCTCCCGGAGACGGTGTCTGGCCCACAGCGCACTCTGCAGTGCCCCGTCAGCTACAGCTGGCACCAGGCAAGGGGGACAGGGGTAAGAGTCAGCAGGTGGGTCCCTAGAGTGCACACGGCAGAGCTCCTTGGAGAACAAAAAAAGCACACAACAGTGAGGGCCTGGGATGAGAGCCCTCCCACCAAGGCACAGACTGACTCACCTGTCACTAGACTAGCTTAGCTCAGACCTGACACACTGGCATTCGCCATAGTAGAGACCACGACTCGCACATCTTTGTGTCCTGATGCCTGGCATAGTGCTGGCTTCTATGTGCTGAATGAGCTCAGGAGATGCCAGCTGGGCCTCCGGCCATCCAGCAAGCTCTACCCCTTCCTGATCCCTCATCCTTATCACCTGTTCTTGGCAGTGATGTAGGACATGATGTTTTGATTGAAGAACTTGAGGATCAAAGGGATGCAATTGGCAAACACCAGGTGCTGGGCCATGTATTCAAACTGAAACCAAGAGAAAAAAATAAGCATGCCCTTTAGGACCTCACCCTCTTCCCTCCAGTGATTAAAGGCTTTGGTTGGAAGACTGTGTCTTAAAACGTTCATGCAGAGCTCAAGAGAATCTGAAGGGCAAGGCCTCTGTTCTTCGAGGCTACAGGAACAGCCCTGAGGCCCTGGCCCAGTGAACAGAAAGGAAGGCCCCCAGGTACCTGGTAGACGTGGTTCAACTTAAAATGCTTGAGCAGCAACAGCAGGACAGCAGAAATGGCCTTAACAATGACCTCTTTGTGGCGGTTCACATCCACCCCCAGCTTCATGCTCTGCAACACTGTGGTGCTGGAAACACCATTTCCGGGTGAGCCACAGGCATGGGCAGCACCACCTACTGGCCGCTCGCAGGAGAGATGGGATCCCTGAGCCTTCCCGGGCAAAGGCTCCCACCTCACCAGCCACCCCATGGACAGCCCCAAGACCAGGCCCTGGCCTCCTCCTCCTCCCTGGGCCCGCCTCAGCAAGCAATCTGGCTCAGCACCACTTGCTCCTTGTGAGGCCTCAAACACGTTCTTAACCCATTTCCGTTTTTCCTCCCCAAATAAATGCCTCCTTTTCAAGATCTTCCTAAACTTTTGCCGCGAGATAAACTAGGATTCCTCCAAGTGTATTCTGTTGAACACTAGTACATTGAGACACTTCACGTTATGGAGCAAAAAGGGCTCTGGAGTCAGATAAATGGTAGAAGCACAGAGTTAAACTGGTTTAATTCAGGACTTCTCACTGTAAGTCTCTCCAAGAGGAGATTTAATATTGGGCTCTGGGACTCTCTTCCAAGGACCATCATGATGGCCAGTGTGCTGGGGCGCTCCCTTTGGTAGTCACCAATCCCTGCCTCCGCCCTCGCCCAGCTGTCACTGTCAGACTCAAGGGACCCAGCCCCCAGGGAGCCCAGCTCAGAGCTGGCACCACGAAGGAGGTCAGATCGAGGCCCAGGCCCTTCTCAAAGCAGAAAATGATCTTGTTTGGTACTCTCACATCAAAGCGATGAGGTCAGTGCCTCGGGGAAAAAGAACCCCTAAGGATTCCACTATCAGCCAGAGATACCTGCCAACACCCCCCGTGCCAAATCACCGGCGACCAGGGAAGAATCCGCACCCAGCTCAGGTTCAGCTGTTGGCTGGCAAACTGTCCAGAAGCTAAACCTACACGTCCTGGACGTGCTGCTCACACAGCTTTCGAGGGAGGGTTTCAGGAAATGTCGAACACAGCCTAATTCATTTTACAGAGGAGAAAATGGATTTTCCCCGGTTCACTCAGCAGCAGGGTCTCCACTGGAATCCAGGCTGACCACCTTATGCCACTTCCCCAACCAGTAAAACTAAATATTTAATCCGATACATTTTCTTTCTTCTGAGTTAGGAATACCCAAAACTTAACCTACAGAGAAACTGAGCCAAAAAACCAACCTAGCAAGAGTGGGACCAGAAGCGAACGCTTCCCTGTCCCCCTCTCCTGCGGCCCCTGACCTGCTCCATTCACAGCAATACCACTCACGGCATCTCCTCAGGCAGCACATCTGCCAAGATGTTGATTGAGTCAGTTTTGGCCTTCGAGGTGGGGGCGGCGGCCAGCAGGATCTTCAGCAGCGCGATCTGGTGAAGCAGAAGCCCTGAGAGGCGGTCCTTCGGGAGGTGCTGGGGTAGGCGGCCCCACGGGAGGTACCAGTGACGGGCACCGGAGGGGTCCCGGGCCCACCTCCAGAGCAGGAGCACTCACCATGTACTGAGGCAGGCTGGGAAGCAAGCCTTGGTACAGGGTCTCCGCGGGAACCTGCTCCACATCCTCTTCTCCCTTGGAACACAGTAGGTACAAACACAAAACTCCAGTCCGGCTACGGTCTCCTAGGCCAGCTCAATAGCTGGCTGGAGGAGACTCTGTGAAGTGTCAGTGTAACTAATGATGTCAAGACCGATGGCAAACCTGGAAGAATGCACATGCTACCCATGCCAGGCACTATGCTTGTAATGATTCAGTCAATCCTCAGCTTTCTGAAAGAGGTACTATTTTTGTTCCCATTCTACAGGCAAGGAAACTAAAGCACAGAGAGACTCGGTAACTTGCCTAACATGCCACCTACTGAGTGGCAGAGCTGAGAGTCAGAGGCAGGTGACCGGCTAAGTCTGTGCTCTTGACCCCCACACTAGACATACGCCACCCCTGCAGTGGGAGTAAGACTGGGAGATTTTTGAGGGCGGGGCCTGGGAAAGCTTTGTGGTCTAGGCCCAGCACAGTGCCTAGGAGCTGCGGGAGGCCCAGTGGCTGAAGAAGGCGTCAGACTCACCCCTGAGAGAGGAGAGCGAAGGTACTCCTCCTCCATCTGCGCCTGTACCTCTGCAATCGACGTGTACTTGTGCTGGAGAGAGAGCGGGGACATCTCTCAGTCACCGGCCAGAGCCCCACACCCTGGTGAAGACCCCATGCAACTTTCCTCGAGTCCGAGCTTCTCAAAGAGGGCGAAGTCACCACAAAGATCCCTAACTCAAATCAAGAATATTTTCTAAGTGGGCACATACTTCTTAAAACCAGTCTAAAAAACTCACATTAGAAAAAAAAAAACAAACTAAAGGAAAGGGGCTTTCAGATAGCTATAAAGACAGCAGAAAAAACTATTAAAGGGAGAATCAAATACTCAGAAGCAAGTATTCAAAAAGCCTAGCTGCACAAGGCCTACTTTATACTACAAATCTCCAACACATACTTCAAGAACATATCAACATTTACGCTGCCGACAGGCTGTCGGGGAAGACATCCTTCCCCCAGTCTTGAGGCCTCCTCCCATGTGGAGACACATGCGTGTGCAAAAACTCCCAGCCTCCCTGCCTCTTCCCACACGCCCGTTCCTCCCTTTGCTGACTGGCAGGTATGGAAGGAGGAACAGAACTCTGAGCCCAACCTCCTTCTCTTTTCTCTTTAGAAAAAAGAAAAGCCTGTGCTCTCTTCTGCGCCTCAACCAGGCTTAGCGGGGTTCCAGCATGGCCTGACCCTGTCTGCCTAATTCTGGAAGTAATGTACTGGGATGCAGATCATTGCAGTGTTCTTACGGCTCATTCTCTAGTCACTCTATCTAAAGTAAAGCTGGTGTTTCGCTCTCCCTCTGCCGGCTCCTCAATATCAAATGCCTTAGAACTAAGGCTAGGAAAAGGGAGGGCTACTTATCGGGCCCCTTAAAACTCCAACTGTCAAGTAGATCCTTAATAACCCCCCAGTTAAGTCCCTAACAAGAACTCAGCTACAGTAGGTAAACGTAAAAAGAACCACGTTAAAGGGTGTTGCTGCGGTCCATTCCCCCGCCCACGGCTCCTTCAGGCGGACAACCGTCTCAAAAGGTTTCTCCCAACAGGCTGCTCTCACTTTACTCACTTGGGACCAAAGTAGGCCAAAAGCTCACCCAAGGCCGCCTACCTGTTTCAGAGTCTTGATGCTTTCGTGGATTGGCCTGGGCAGCCCCACCACTGTGTTCGTGTCACTACAGAATAAAGAAAGCCCTGTGTTGAGCCCAGACATCAATTCACCCTCGATCCACAAACACCAGAGGCCAGGAGACTGAGCTCCGGCTACCTTTCTTCAAAAGAAACTCAGATCACACTCACCTGCCTAGAGTGTAACCTATAAACTTGCTACGGCTGGACTCGAGGAACATTTCAATGTCTTTCTCTCTGCCAAAGAGAATGAGAAAAAAGAGTTTATTGAAGGTCACTTCAAGGTGTCATGGTTAATAAAACACAGAAGGTCCATAAATTTCGAAGCCGGAAGGAACGGTCTCCCACCATTGTTTTTCTTTTCAGTTAAAAAAAAAAAAAAGAAAAGAAAAAAAATCTTCAAACTGTTTTAATGTCCTTCGTAATGTTGTCGGGTCAACAACCTGAAAATATATTATGTGTAATCAATTTATCTATAAAATTAAGGTGATACATCAAACTTAGAAGCACATGTCATTCAGATATCAGTAACGAGTTTGTCAAAAGAATTTCTCAAATATGCAGTTTTTACAACAATTGGATCTATAAGCTTCTGATATTTTCACAGGAATCCTGTTTTCCTGCCTCAAACAAGCAGCAGAGCTGGTGCTTTCTGAAGACTTGCGTTGTAATCCCATCCACAGATCCCTGAGAACTGGGGTTTCAGATTGAACGTGACTTCCGTGCCCTTTCACACATCCCCGTTTCTTAAGTTGGTGCCTTTTCAAACAAAAACCACTTATACCCGGGGTACCTTTTCACCTGATTTATGCACACGTCTCTCAAACACCTTAACTAGGATTCTAAAGTTTTTCCTTCATCTTTCATTTTTCTGTTAAAAACCACATACAACCCTGGGATGAGTGGGGACAGTTTGGGTTCAGTTAAATGTCCTTGTTTTAATTTTTCCCAATTCCCCCTTCATTAGTGTGGCTCTAACCAGAGCTAACTCGTATCACTGATTCAGGAGCCATACACGGATCTCTCTGTCCAAGGCCAGCACCTGGAGACCTCTGGGCTGACAGAGGATACCTTCTCAGAGCCAAGGTCAGCCTGGCCCTGCAGAGGACCCCATGTTGGGGCAGGCCTGGGGGAGGAGGGCCCCAGGAGGCTGAGGCTCACCTGACCTTGGGTGCCCACGGAAGCCCCTTGGGGCAGGTGAGCCTGTCGCTCTGAGGGTGCTGCAGCGGGGGAGGCATCACTTCGTCCCGCTCAAGGGGGAACGTCTCCCCCTCCAGGCTGTTGTCATCATCATTCTCCTCCTCCTCTTCTCGAGAGTCGTCAGCCTTGTACGGATCCCGCTCGTTGAAGGCATCCAAGTTGTCCTGTTTTATCAGTGCCTGAAAACAGAGGGAAGGGGAATCGGACAGGTGCCATGCGAGGAACCGGAAGAGGGCATGGAGGACAGATGAGCGATCACACAGCGAGGTAGCGGCCAGAGCCAAGAGCAGTGGAAAACCAGACAGGAAGTCAAGGTTGGGCCCAGAAGACAAACCCTTTCTTGCCGCAGTGCCTCAAAAGTGCCACATGGTGAGTCCCTATTATCGACTGGGCCCTGGGTTAGAGAAGCAGTGTCGCTGGCTGGGAGGGCTTCATTTGGACTAGTTGCTCAGAGAGGACTTCCAACAACCCTGCTCACCCAGGGACCAGGCTGCCATGGGTTGTGCACCTCAGACCCTCGGGAGTCACGGGGGACACTGGTCACTCTCACCTTGTGCTCCCGACGGCCCCGCTTCTGCTGCTGCTCAAGCAGATCTGAGGCAGACGCTGGCGGGGAGGCAGCCCTCATGTTGCGGATCACCTTGATGCTATCCTCGGGCAGCGGGGGGAGGCCCAGGATGGAGCGCTTCTCAGCCTTCATGCTCTGCAGCTCCTCAAAGCCACCCAGCGTGCACTGCGTGGCGGACAAGGGGTGGGGAAGGGGGTCAACACAGCTACAGATGGGTCCCTCCCTCAGCCCTGCGTCAGGCTTAAAAGCATGCGTGACACTCCGACCTGCATCAATTCCCGAACAAGGGACTACACCCAGTCACACGGGAATTCAGTGACACCGATGTGGGAGTGGAGAAAACGGACCAAGGGAAGGAGACACGCGGGCTGACTGAGCTAGTGCAGACACACTCAGCCCTGTACACAGGATATGTACTCCTCCTGTCAAAAAAGCAGACTGAAGAGCCTATCCCTTCAGGTTTCTAGAAAAGTCTGTGAGACTCACATGCTTCAAAAGCTGTATACACCAGTCTTTCAAATTCAAACTGGGAACATGTTGTTATATACTCAAGTTTTGTTAAAAAGCTTCCTCCCAGCATCACCCTAGAAGCCACCACCCCAGGGTATTCAGCTTCCGTCTGACAGACACAAAATGTGCACACCACTCCAAAGAGACCCCAACCTCGCGGGCCTGGCTCTGCAGAGTCGGCCTGCCCTGGAAAGAGGGAGATGAACCACAGGGGAGGAGTCCCAGCTGCAGCTCTGCTCCCTGCTGAGGTCACTCATCCAGGCAGGAGAGTCACAGAGCTCGGCTGCTGACATGGCCCCCAAGTCAGGGGTGCTGGCCGGCCCTCCCAGCCAGAAACAGGCTCCACACCACACGGTGAGGAAGACGGCGCTAGCCCAGGGCTCACTCTTGGTTCCTTCACGTGACCTCCAACTGAGGGGACCCGATGACAGCAGCCCTAATGCTGCTTCCAATCACTGTACTGACTCCAGGTTCAGAAGCGGCCCGTCCAGGGGGAAGGTGTTTTATGACCAGAGAAGCAGCCTCCAGGAGTCAGTCAGGGAGCCCACAATCTATTCTGACCCAAGGCCTGCAGTGAGCCAAAAGTGCTGTCTCGTTTTAAACCAAAGCAGTTAGTTACATAGCAGTTTATACACAGTTTTTCACATAATTCAACACTTAAGAGGACATACAGTGAAGTCTCTCTCCTGCCCCGACCCCTAGCAGCTGAGTCCCCCTTCAAGGGGGTGCTCACCAACACTGTCTTCCAGAGAAGTAAGAGTACTTTCTTCATGGGGAAGTGAGGGGCGTGGCCGCTGCAAAATTTGGTCACCATCCCAAACAGCATGATGGCAAATGGTTCGTTATTGTACAGAGGGGAACCTAGAGGCAACACAAAGTGGTCAGGGCCACCAGCAGGAGCAGGACCCTCCCAAAGGTGAGCAGCCTCAGTTCCCGGGCAGACCTCAAGACCCCAGGATGTCCAGAGCCTTACCCAGCTCGGCCCTGAAGGTCTGTCGCATGGTCCTCCACTCGGCCTTGTCACCCTCACACTCTTGGTGAACGGTCTCCACAATCAGGTACATGATGTTGAGCAGTACCCTGGGAACAAGAGCCAGTCACGGTGGTGCACCATGGGGAACCAAGGGGCATCCTGGCTTCTTCACGGTCCAGCTAACATGAGGAAAGCTCGTGCACAAAGGCTACTTGGTGGCAGACAGCTGTGACAGGGAAAACTGAGAGGCCCACAGAGCCCCTCTTGGAGTGTCCTTCTTACCCAGGCTGCTGAGGTTACGACCTGATCTTACTCTGCTTGGTGTTCCAGCAATGAGCTAAGTGCTTACTCAAAGCAAGTGCTTAATAAATAAATGGTTGTTGAATGCATTGATATGAACAAGAATGGCCAAAAGCATGTACTGCCCGAAGCTTCCTGGAGCAGGAAAACTCCAGTGGGAGTGAGCTGTGGAAGTAGGTGCCAGATCAGAAGTGGCAGCGCAGGGTCAAGGCAAGAACAAACAAAGGTTACCACGATGGACCGGAAATCGGGAGCGAGTGGGCAGTGTCCAGAGACCCACCCAGAGTGGGGCACCCGCAGTAGGGCACATCACAGCCAGCCAGTGTGAAAACTCCCAGACAGTCTAAGCCTCACAAAAATGGGAAGGTGACCTTATTGTTTAGCAGTTGCTATTACTTCCTGTGTGAACAAAAAACGTCATCAAAAAGAGGGGGGTTGAGCTACCCACGAGAAGGTGGAGTCCAAGGAATCGTGTGTTTCACCCAACACAAAATACCATACCGCCAAGCTCTCGGAAGCAGGGCGGGCAGGAGGCTGCACGTCACCATGGCTCTAGACTTCCTATAGGGGCCCTCTCCGAGCCCTCCTAGGGAGGGCCCTCAGCACGGAGATCAGCATGAGCTGAAGGAGCACACGCAGAGAGGCACCTGAACCGGCCCCCTGGGTCCCTGCTCCGAGCCGCTCTCGGGGAGCCCGGGCCTCACCTCAGGTCTGTGCTGTCAGCCAGGGAGATGGCCGGCTTCCTCACCGCACTGCTGCAGGCCGCACTGTTGCTGCAGGAGAGATTTGGGAGTCAGGCCCTCCTCCAGGAAGGAAGAGAAGCTCCCCTGACCTGGGCTGGGGGATAAAATGCTACACTATGTGTTACGACTGTCCAGGAGGCCACAGTTTGATGTGACTAGCCCAGAGCTGGGACCACCCCTCAGCCACAGGTGGCCCACTCACCCTTCTCAAGACCAGTTAGTTCTGTGAGCTCTATCCCCTCTCCCTGCCTCCCCTTCCCTACTCAAGCTCCTCAGAAGAACTCACTCTATCTCCATATTCAGAAGCTCCACTAATGCATTGAACGTGCCCACCTCCAGGAGCAGAAAGATGTTGTAGCGCATCCAGGACTGCACCTCTGCCTCTGAGCCACACTCCCCGAAGGTGCCTGCAACACAGGGCACAGCTCACTGAGCCCCTCCCTGTACCTGACAGGGTGGTGCCGGGGCGCCTGGGGGCCCGCTTAGTACCTTGGGCAACGTAGAGGATCGCTCGAGCCACCTTGAGCCTCTTCTCCCTGGCGGTGACTTCCAAGCCATCCAGTAGCCTCATGGCATGTGTACGGTGCTGGCTGGTGTCCAGCTCCGTCCATTTCTTGTCCGTTACTGCAGGGCAAGAGACAGTTACGCCTGAGCCCAGGAGAGTCCTCGCAATGGAACGGGCACAATGGTAACTCCCTGAACTCAGGCCTGCCACAGAGCCAGAAAACTCTCAATACTCTCTTACAGCAGTATGAGGTCACACTGCTGCTCTATGAAATTCAAACTTCCAGACTGAAACACTACTATTTTTTGCTGCTGTTTCAATTACATAAAAAGCTTTCCCCCCCAATACTCACACTCTGAAAAGCCACCACCAGGGCACCAGCAGGCCCACCCCAAATGTCCCATGTGGCTTTGACCAATCATGGTTCAGCAGGTTTCTTGGGCCAGTCCAGGGTGACTCCAGCCACTCAGATGACTAAGAGAAACCCTGCAGCTCTCATGATGCCAGGTCAAAGGAACCGAGAAGTGAGGGGAATCATCTCACCATGGATCCGGAAGTCTTCCTCAAAGCATTTCCGATTCATCAGGAATTCTGGCCCCTCGGTGTAGCTGTAAAGCTCTATGAAGAACACAGCCTCATCAGCTCCGTGTCCACATTCTGTAGCAGGTCTCACATGTAGCACAGAATGTGAAGTGTTTGCTTCTAGGCCCCATTCTATCCCTGAGTCACAGTGACTCCGGGCCTCTCCAATTACTAAGGGGGTCTTAGTGCTCTGATGACACGACAGAGAAAGTGCTGACTTCCCTCGTAGCAGATAATCAGAGTGCCAGTTATGTATAAATCCAGGCATTTCCAGTCCAGTGCACATGGACCCCGCCACGCCACAGGCTAACTGCCACCATGGACACGTGTCTCTCCGGTGGCTATGATGGAGGCCTGGGGAGCAGCTCAGGCTAGCGCACATTACACATGAGCTGCAGCAGATGTGCACAGATGCGGGCATGCTCGTTGGCACACGCCATGACCCCCACACCCTACGAGAGACCACTGCTAGGAGGGCAGTGAATGGCCGAGGAGCATCACCACAGTTATGAGCTATACAAGGCTGAATCCCATAATTAACATGTTTTCTCTCTCTCTCTCTCCCCCTCTCATCACTGGGCTAGCCAGGGGAAAAATGAACTCCAAAATGACATTCACTCTTACTTGTGTTAAAGACCAAGATGGGAAAAAACACCCCCAAATAACGTGAAAGTCTGTGCTTTACCCGAGAGCTCTGCAGCCCACTTGTCTGTGTCAGCATATTCAAACTCGAGATCTGGAGACTCGGAGTAGCCCTTTAGGGAAAAGGAGAGAGAGTAATGCGCAAGACCATTGTGCGTGTCATCCAAAGGAAGAAACACACACGCGTCCAGAGACCCTGCCGTGTCACAAGACACCACCGCCTCTACTTCTCTGAGGTTTTATCACATTTTGCCTCGTGGGCCAGCTCAGGCCTCCCGATTAAGACCTTGCACAGCACCTTCCACTTTTCCTTAAGAGCGCTTACAACTGAGAATTACACAGGCACGCGTCTTTGCTTTGTGACTGCCTCCCCATGAGCATGCGCGTTCCCGAAGAGCGAGAACTCTGTCCACTCCGCTCACCAGTGACTCCACAGTGCCCAGCACGCTACCTGGCCGGAATGAGGAAATGAATGGAGAGTTGACAGTCAAATAAATGCTGGTCAGATGAATGAACACTGCACATATTCTGTGCAGTGAATGGACCATTCGACATGCTGCTAAGAGTCCAGAAGCCTCACTTCTTTCTGGCTAGTAGGCCACCAACAGCTCAGGACAAAACGAGTATTGACACTCTCAGCTCTCTCCCCTTCTCTCAAATTTCAGTGAGAACCAACAGAGAAGGTAGCAGCCTAACAGAACGGTTTCCCTCCCACACACAGGAGAGAATTTGACAAAGAGGACCTTTTCACTAACGGTGATAGGTGATCACCGAGAAACACCATCTTAGAGGTCTTGGAAACCTTGTGCTCAGAAGGGAGAAGAGGTGACAAACAGGTAGAGCCTTCAGGCTTAATTACAAGTTACTTGGGAAGACAAGACCACCCACAAAATGAGATAACAAACCTACAGAAACTGGAAAAAGAAAAAAAAAAAGAAGAACTCTACTCCATCAGAGGCAACAGAAGGTGTACAGTTTCACAAGTTTACTGAGATTCAGTTTCTTCATTTACGGAATGGGGATGACAAAAATCTATCTTCAAGGTTTTTCTCTTTTTTAATGTTTGTTTATTTTTGAGGGAGAGAGACAGATCGTGGGCCAGGGAGGGGCAGAGAGAGGTAAACACAGAATCTGAAGCAGGCTCCAGGCTTTGAGCTGTCAGCACAGATCCTGACATGGGGCTTGAACTCCTGAACTGCAAGATCATGACGTGAGCCAAAGTCAGATGCTCAACCGACTGAGCCACCCAGGCACCCTGATCTTTAAGGTTTTTAAGGCTGAATCAAAATCACGTAGCACACAGTGGGCTCTCATCGTGTTGGCCTTCCTGTCCTCCAAGCAGTGCTCAGGGTCCCAGCCCACCAATTCCAGCGATGTCCCCAAAGAGCTGAGTGCAGCACCAGGATCTCTAAGAAAATGAATTGAAATAGGTCTCTCACAGCTTGAATGTGTTCACTGACTGGCCTTTCATGTGTTTAGTCTATATGGAAACTAAAGGGTAGAAAGGGACATTTAAATGCATCAAAGGGTTTTTATTTGGTCATCTGTGGCTACTTAGGAAAATTTGTAACTAATTTTATTTATTTATTTATTTTTATTTCTGAGAGCGAAGGAGCAAGGGAGAGGGGCAGAGGGAGACAGGGAGGAAGACAGGGAGGGGGGAGGGAGGGAGAGGGAGAGAGAATTAATCTTAAGCAGGCTCCATGCTCACCATGGAGCCAGACACAGGGTTCAATCCCACAACTCTGGGATCATGACCTGAGCCAAAATCAGAGTCAGATGCTCAACCGCCTAAGCCACCCAGGTGCCTCCATACCTAGTTTTAAACTAAAACTCCTCTTCTGATGAAGGCAGGCCCACACCCACCACTTTCATAATCCTCCATCACCTCACAAAGCAAAGGCTTCTAAAAAGTCAGATTCATTGCTTTTTCAAATAATTCAAGCAAAACAGGACCTCTATTTTGGACTAGACAAATTCTGACACGTTTTACCAGAGATCTGCACTGGCCAACAAAACACAAAAGCTTGAGAGGAACTGATCTCACATATCTACAGATGGTATCATCAGCCTCTGGTATGACCTGGTACACTGCGCCTGGACAAGGAGGAATTCCTCATCATTAATAAGCGCCTTCACTGCTGACCAGCCCCTGAGTTATCTCAGGTGGAGACCTCACGGTAAATACTCTGGGAACGTGGTGACTAAGAAGCCCTAAAGGGCTGTGACGTGTGTGTCTTCATTCATGAAATCTACAACGGGAGGCAGTGGGAGGAATTCTTTAACTCCGGGTGAGGTGACTAGTCAGCTCCAGACTACGGTGTCTCCGGAACCAGAGGAACACCCCACCAGCAAGAGAGGCGATGCTGAGCCCTAATGCATGTTTACAGTGTATACTTAGGATTGTTAACAGTTCAGCCTCGGACGCATTAGGCACTGTCAAACTACAGCCAGGACCTGTACTAGCTAAGGTCAGCGGGAATAGGGAATGTTAACAACTCCCACTCTCGAAGAAAACGCCGGGCGTATAGTACTATTAGTGATAATCAGCTCCGTCCGGTTTCGAGTTCCCTTCGCAGCCCACACACACCGCCCACCTCGCGCTGCAAAGCCCACAGGACCGGCGGACAGAGATGATTAGGGGTCGGGACACAGAGGCCAACCCCCCGGAGCGCACGCAGACCACTGACTCCCCGTCCCCGAACTGGGGCGGGGGCGGCTTCCCCAGGGCTGGGGCCCAGAGGCCGCACCCTCAGCCCCAGCCCCTGAGGAGCGAGCGAGCAGTTGCCGGCTCGGGGTTCTCCCAGGCGGCAGAGCTCGGGGATGGGACCCCGGCTTCACGCCTCCGATTCCGGGGGTGCCAGCTCTGCTTCCTGCTCCTTTCTCTGTAAAATGACAATTCCTCCGCCGGGTCATGTCCAACCCTCCGGGAAGCCCAGCTAGAACCCTAGAGCGGCCCCAGGCACCCAGCCACCGCCCGCCCGGTGCCGTCCTCGCCCCCCGAAGCTCCTGACCTCCGAGTCTTTACGCTGGTTGCGGTTGAACTCCCGGGCTTTGCCCCCGGGCAGGAGGCCTCCGCCGGCTCGCGGGGCTCCGGGAGGAGGCTGTGCAGCTGCCGGTGGAGGAGGTGGTGGTGGCTGGGGCTGTTTGTTGTTCATGATCAGCGGGCCGGTGCCCCCGGCTACCGGCTCCATCTTGGCTGCTCCACACCCCCGGCTCAATTCACAGACTGTAGGCGTGATGTAACTCTCGCGTGATTTCCTCCAGGAACCCTCCCTGGTCGCCATATTAAGAGTGGCTGCAAGTGCCGGAAGCCATCTTGGCTGCCCAACACCTCGCGATACTGCCCCTGCCGCGGCTCTTCTTTTTCTCTAGTCTTTTCGTTCTCACCTCTTTCAATTGTGTTTAGGTGCATGTTTATCTGTGAGTACTCCTATAACTACTTTGGTCAGTTTAGTTGCTCCTGCCTTCCTTTAACATAACTTTGCACTTGTCACGGCTATAGCTCTGTTCAAAACTTAGGAGATGTAATAGTGAACAAAATGGACACGATCCCAGTTTTCACGGAGTTTACATTCATTTGGGGGAAATATGCTAAACAAATGAATAAATCAATAAAACAGATTTGTGACAAACATGCATTCATCATTCATTCAATAAACACTTTCTGAATGCGTCATGCTATTTCAGGCAGTGCGATAGAATGGGAAACATCAAGTACCTGCTCTAATGGTACATAACTTGGTATCTAGTGGGAGAGATAAACAATGAGCACACAAGTAGGATACTAGAGAAGTAAGTGCTGAGAAGAAACAAAAAGAAGTGTAACGGATTAGGAAGTGGCAGTGATGATGGAACACATGGCTATATTAGGTTGGATGCCCAGGGAAAGCAAGCCTGAGAGTATGATTTTAAATGAGTTCTGAAGAAGCCCCATGCAGGCAGTTCAAGTGGAGGGACCACCCGCTACAGAGCCCCTGAGGTCAGTGTGGCAGGTGAGAACCAGGGAGAGGACAGGAGATGAGGGCCAGATAAATGCAGAGCCATGAAGGGCATGACAAATTTTTGAATTTTATTTTAAGTGAAAAGGAAAACCATCAAAGGATGTTAACCAGGGAGGTGTCATGGTCTGCTGTTTAAAAGACCAATCTGGTGGCTTTTTTTGGAGAAGGGATTAGAGAATTGAGAGTGGATGAGAGTAAGCAGATTAGGAGATTCTGTAGATAAAAATGGGTAGGAGATTATATAGATGAAAATGATGATGCTTGCACCAGCGTAATTATGATATTTCTACATTGTGAGGTAGATTCTACAGGATTTGGTGAAAGGCTGGAATCCTATCAGCAGGATACAGAGGAAGAAAGGATGGGCCCTAGAGTTTTGAACAACTACGTGAGTGGTTGTATTGCTTATTAAAATAGGGAACTCTGGGAGAAAGAAAAACAGGTTTAGGAGGAAGATCAAGATTTCAGTTTTGGACATGTCACATTTGAGATGCCCATTAAACATTTTAGAGGTCATGTGTGATAATTACCTGTAACCGGGTGGTAAAGTCCTTAAAGGCATTTTCTCCATCTTTCTCTCTCCAGAGCTCTAGCTTTGCTGCTCCAGCTCAATTCCCAGAAAGTCCCTGTGATGCAGCTTTGGGGAAACTTCCACCAGGGTCCCAACTGGAGGTTCTTTAGAAGTCTTTGTTGTAAAATAATGAATAAATCTAAAGCCATTCTATTGCTACTTCTTCCTACTGATCTTCCTGTCCTTTGCCCTTGTTTCTCTTCATATCCAGTAATACACTTTGTAAATTAGCATTTCACCTGAGCTGGGCTGGGCCAAGGTGACAGGAAAAATGAAGGAATTTGCAGGAAAGGGACCCATGCAGTTTTTGGATAAAATAAGCAGATCCCACAAAACCCAACACATAACTGCTTTCTAGTTTTAGTGAACAGTTGGGCCAAGTTCTAAGACTGACGTACAATAGACTCTATCGCCTGGGGTGAAAAACAGACCCTTAAACACCCTGCACGGTATCAGTTACATTCAGAAATGGGAAGGTTTAGGTTTTAATTTAGTAATTTCACTTGTAGTAATAGATCCTAAGGAAACAAAGATGTAGACAAAGATACAGGTATGATGAGATGTTCCAGCCAGTGGCATTTTCAGCTGTGTAAAATTGGGGCCAATCTAATATTGAGAAACAGCCAGTAAGAAAATGGGTAACTAGACAATGAAGCACTGATAAAATGGGATATATGGAAGCCATTGATATTTGTGTTTAATAATCAAGAATTTTTAGTGACCCTTAGGAAAATGGCTCATTCTCTCCTCATCTTGTAAAATGATGATAATCCCATCTGTTTTGTGAGGCTATGGATCAAATGAGCTAATGTAAGTGAAATCATTTTGAACACTATAAAGCATTTTTTTTTTAAAGAATTAATACCAAGAGGTGAAGCCCAAGGTGAGAAGGCCCTTCTTTTACCACAGTGGTGATGGTTCAGGAGACTGGAGGAAGTGAGATTTCATATCTGAGACATTACAGCATGGCAGGGGCTGCACCAAGAACATGGTGGTTGTCCCAGTTGGGCTCTGGAGTAGGAAGTTGGCACATACTGTGTGCCTCCAGGGGTCATCTACTGGGCAAGATGCTTCACATCCATCCATACCTAACTGCATGCTGGGAGCACAGTGAGCCTTTTCTGGCAATTTCCATCTTGGCCCTGGTCAAGTTATTACTACTAATCAATGAAATGCTGCATATTAACGTCGTGACTTGTGGAGCATCTATGGGCCAGGTCTTAACCTCTATCTAGTTGCAGTGCCATGTGGCGTTTTCTCCATTAATGGCTATGAGAAGAAGAAAGGATGGATAATGTGTGTGTTAGTTAGTTAGTTAGTTAGTTAGTTAGTTAGTTAGTTAGTTAGTTAGTTAATAGGGCAAATAACACTAATCTTGTCTTCCAAAGGAATCAGTCAGCTCTCTGTCCCAGGACATATTAATTTAGAACTTCCTAACCTACTTACATGCAGTATGGCTTAATCAAAAGAGGACCCAAACATACATCCAGGAGCGCCATGGTAGCTCAGTCGGTTAAGCGTCCAACTCTCGATTTTGGCTCAGGTCATGATCTCAAAGTTCAGTTCAGGCAATTGTGCCCCACATTGGGGCTGATAGGGCAGAGCCCACTTGGGATTCTGTCTCTCCCTCTCCTTCTTTCCCTTCCCTGCTCATTCTCTTTTCCTCTCTCTTTCTCTAAAAATAAAAAAATAAACTTAAAAATTTTTTTAAAAGCTACACATATCTAATGACTGACTTGACATTTCACTTGGATATCTTTTCTTATTATTTTTTTAAACATTTATGTATTGTTGAGAGACAGAGACAGAGACAGATCATGAGCAGGGGAAGGGCACAGAGAGAGGGACACACAGAATCGGAAGCAGGCTCCAGCCTCTGAGCTGTCAGCACAGAGCCCGACAGGGGACTTGAACCCATGAACTGTGAGATCATGACCTGAGCCAAAGTTGGATGCTCAACTGACTGAACCACCCAGGGCTCCCTCACTGGGATATCTAATAGGCATTTCAAATTTAACATGTTACAAACAGAACTCTGAATTGTCCCTCCCTTTCCCCAAACCTGCTCTTTTCTTACTTTTCCTCATCTGAATAGATGATGCTACCAACCACCTGTTTTTCTCAAGCCAAAACCTAGGATACATCCTTCACTTCTCTCTCCTTCCCCCTCACATCTAGTCGGCCAGTGATTCTCCCATCAAAACCTGTCCTGGTGCCTCCCCTCAGCCCTCCGTGAACATCACCGCTCTCATCTTCCCTCTCCCTGCTTTTGTTTTCCTGATTGTCCCTACAGCCAGACTGAGTTTTCAGAACCATGGGGGCACCTGGGTGGCTCAGTCGATTAAGCATTCAACTTCAGCTCAGGTCATGATCTCACAGTTCGTGGGTCTCACAGTTCGTGGGTTTGAGCCCCATGTCGGGCTCTGTGCTGACAGCTTAGAGCCTGGAGCCTACCTCTCGTTCTGTGTCTCCCTCTCTCTGTTCCCTCATGCACACTCACTCTCTCTCAAAAATAAACAAACATTAAAAAATTAAAAAAAAATAACCACATATCATCCTGTGTAACTTATTTGCTCTTAATCTGCCCTGGCTTCTCACCTCACTTAGATTTAAGTCATAACTCCGTAAGGAACAAGGCCCATATGGGCCTAGCAGGGCCCTGCCTGCTTCTCTGACCTCACCCTCTACCATTCTCCTATTTTAGCCTCGGTGCCCTCCGCTCTATCTCTCTAGCATGCCAAGTTTGCAGCTACCTCAAGACCTTTGCACTAGCTGGTTTTTTGAGGTGAGGGGAGCAGGGAGCTTGGGATGTCCTTTTTGTAGATAGTAATAATAACAGCAGCTAGCTATACAGGCTTAGTATATTTATGGCAGGCACCGTGATGAGGACTTAAACTCATTTAATCCTGGTCATTCTCCCATTTTGCAGATGAAGATGCCAAGATATTGAAAGGTAAAGGATTTGCTCAAAGGCACAATGTCTTAGGTCGGGTTCCCCGGAAAACCGGCTCGGAAATAGAGATTTGCATTTAGGAGGTGTGTTGGAGCCTGATCCTGGTGATAACACCCATACGGAGATGAGAGAAACAGGACCAGGGTGCGGGCAGAGGGAGACGTTCAACTGTGACACAGTTGTCGCA
Organism: Suricata suricatta; assembly: GCF_006229205.1. NCBI lineage: Eukaryota > Metazoa > Chordata > Mammalia > Carnivora > Herpestidae > Suricata > Suricata suricatta. The sequence continues at coordinate 51,550,159 of NC_043707.1, forward strand.
GAGGTCTCAGGGGATCCTTCAGAGTTATCTCATATTGGAGGCCAAGAGGCCAGGTCTTTATACTCCTGCATGGACAAATCCTTGGGTCGCAGACTGTCTGGGGAGGAGGTATATCCTCGGGCAAGGTAGCTGTCTTTCCCAAGGGCAATGACTGGAGGACTTAGCTGCAAACTGCTAGTGGCCAATGCTCTGGGCAATAGAAGTCAGAGAGCCCAGTCCTGGAAGGAGAATCTGAGCCGTGCATCCCACCATCCAGGGCACACCAGGCATTTGTTTCTAGTTTTGTGCAGCAGTTACCCTAACATTTAAGGATCAAGACAACAAACATTTATTATCCCATAGTTTCAATGGGTCAAAAATCTGCGGATGGCTTTGCTGAGTGCATCTAGCTCAAGGATGGTATAGGAAAAGTTATTCTGACACTTTGTTAACATGGTAAGGAAGACTTTAGTCAGGACTCCTGCAGTAGGTGTCAAGGCTATCAATGAGAAAGGTCATCCACCCCATAGGTATTACAGAATATACTGTGTATTTGTGTATTTCCCCAAAATATTAAATATTCTCAACTTCACATGATCTTAGCCAAAAGGCTGAGAAGTGATACATATTCTCAACTTCAAAACACAAGGTTTCAGAGAAGGGACTGTGGAGCTATATTTTATTATCATGTGTTGGTGGAAGACCCTGTGTGACAACCAGAGAATGTGAGAAAAGTTGCCATCTGGTGGTTGTAATGGAGAACAAAGTCATGGAGGACAGGATGGGGCGGGAGAGCCTGAACATCAGAGACAAATATACCCTGTGGCCCCCAATCTAGAACAATTCTTTCTAGAGGACATTTTAGAAGGTCTTCAAAGGATGCTGTACAGGCAGAAAAGATACCACTGCAGTCAAAAAAATGAATATGCAACTTATTAAAGTAACAAAAACATTACTTAAGCTTTTTAAAGTATAGCTTATAGGCCTGTATAAATCTAGCAAATGTGATTTTGAAAGAAATTTGAATATCCAATTTATTTATAAACATAAACTCCCTTAAACACTTCCTATTTGATTTGTTTCTGAGAGATAATGCACACATGAATGGTTACACACTTTAATTGGAATCACAAATTACCTTCCCAGGTAATTTTTAAGTTGCTTTATCAGTTTGCTGAGATTTCCTAATACCATAGTGAATCCTGGCCAGGATGCAGGTGGATTTGCCATCTGATACCTAGACTAGAATACTTTGCTCAATATCCTTTTTTTTTTTTTTAAGTTTATCTATTTTTGAGAGAGAGAGAGCACAAGCAGGGGAGGGGCAGAGAGAGGGAGGAAACAGAACCCAAGGTAGGCTCCAGGCTCTGAGCTGTCCGCACAGAGCCCAACTTGGGACTTGAACTCACAAACCATGCGATCATGACTTGAGCTGAAACCAAGAGTTGGATGCCCAACCAACTGAGCCACCCAGGTGCCCTCTCATTTCTTATTAAACCACTCATTCATATCGGTATAGACTCATAGTTTCCTATTTTATTCAATGGTTTATAAGCCATTATTTTGATGTCAGATTGTCTCAGATTAGCCCAGTGTAAATCCATTAAAGCTGGCTTCTGTGTCCTTTGGACATGCCTCCATCATTTTTTGAGTACTTCCTTTTTTCTGGCTCACCTTGTATTTTTCCTGCCTGGTCATGGAATCAGCCCTTTCTCCAGTCAGTCCTGGCTCCATAAGTGGGGAATGTAGAACCGGAATCTGGATGCTAGATGTGTGCTACAACGGGGTTAGAAGACAGCTGCCAGGTTCACATAGTAGATAGAGCTAGGGAATGTCTGTGTACACACACACACACACTATATTTATGTTGGAATTCATGAACTCTCAGCAATACCTCCTATTCAAACACAACACCAGAGTTCATTCTAGCGTTTTCTTTCTGATTTGTAACACCTTCTCCAAAAAAGAGAAAAGTTGGCTTCTATTATCCTTAATATTTTTGCTTATTTGATCAAGTCCCATGTTCTTATGCTATCCGCCACTGTCATCCCTCCCCTGTGTGAACGCCCCCTCTTCCCACTTAGGATGACTCCCTGTGCTGGGCCTCACCCCGGCTCCCACACCCACACACCAGGCTACAAATCCGTATGGATGCCTAGCTTGCTCTGCCCTACTGAATGGCAGAATTGTGGGTAAAGGAAAAAGGTTAAGAGGAATCTGAGACTTGTTGGAATTTTATGTAAACTCCACAAAAGAAGAAATCTTATTCTCACTGATGTATCTCAAGTATATAAAACAGACTTTTGGCCCATAGTGGGTGATTAAAAAAACTTTGAAGAATCAGTTTTATGAAACTATAATGTTGACGGTTCATTTAAATTCTTTATTTCAAATATTTTAAGACATTTTCCTACCATTATCAGGTGCCTTTTTATAATCTCAAAGGTTATCAAATAGATTCACGAGGCAGTTAAAAGTTGAAATCACTCATTAGGCAATATGAAGTTTATCTTAAATTTGGATCTATGTGTATGGATAAAGCCTCCCAGAATTAAAAACACTTCACCTTTACTAGTTTGCATAGAAATCCTCAACATTGCTTGGGACCAATTTAACAAAATAGCAAAGGTGCTATTTTCTTTCTAAAAAATGTTTTAACATTTATTTATTTTTGAGAGACAGAACACAAGCAGGGGAGGGACAAAGAGCGGGGGAGACACAGAATCCAAAGCAGGCTCCAGGCTCTGAGCTGTCAGCATAGAGCTCAACTTGGGACTTGAACTCACAAGCCATGAGATCATGACCTGAGTTGAAGTCAGATGCTTAACTGACTGAGCCATCCAGGCGCCCCAGTAAAGGTGTTACTTTTGAAAGACATTAATAGATACATTATTACATCAGAAGACAGAGACAACTCTAGAAATGGAAACAGGTGTGGGATGGGCTGAAGCTTTCCTAATTTTGGAGACTTTCTTTAAGGGAAAAAATAGGTACAGGGTCTTAAAGGGTGACTATACAAATGAAGAGCCCTGAGGCATAAGCAGATTTGCTGTTGTTGTTTTTTTAATTTTTAAAGATTGTATTTTTAAGTAATCTCTACCCCAACATGGGGCTTGAACCATAACCCTGAGATCAAGAGTTACATGCTCCACTGACTAAGTCAGTCAGGTGCCCCCAAGATTTGCTCTCTGAAGTTTACAGTGAGTGATTTGGCACAGAGCAGGCAAACAAAACGTAAGATATTACTACAGGGGCGCCTGGGTGGTCCAGTGGGTTGAGCTCTTGACTTTGGCTCAGGTTGTGATTCCAAGGTCGTGGGATCAAGCCCTGTCCCAGCCTCCATGTTGAGTGTGGAGCCTGCAGGAGATTTTCTCTCTCTCTCTCTCTCTCTCTCTCGACGCATATGTACGGAGACATTACTGCAGAACTCTGCAGCCAGCCTGCTCCTCCTCTCCGTATCAGGTCCTCGGCAAATCTCCATCGGAGCCTGCTGGCGGGCCCGTGACTCATCCCGCTCTAGAAGACAAATTCTAATGACGTTCTGCTGTCCAGTCAAGAATGACACAGAATTCCAGTGAGGTCTTATCATTTTAATTGACTTTAATGATTATTGCTCATCTGCAAGGATTAATATTGCATTCATTAAAAATCATTCAATATAAAATAAACTTGTTCCTCCCAAGTTGCTCTCCACACGCTCCCTCTGATGCCAGACATTTTCCCACAGTGTCCTTTGTTACATGGCTTGACAGAGATGGAGCCCTTACCTAGTATTCCTATGGACACAGAAATAGATCGGGAGCAGGGGGCAGGCCAGAGGGCAGTGGGACCTGGGCCCCTTCCCTCCAGCAGAGCTGATGTGATGGATACCGCTATTGGCCAGGTTACCTCCCCTAAAGGATGGGGTGTTCTGATTGGCTGGTTCAATGCCCTGGGAAAAAAGGGCTTGAACCATTAGCATCTACAGAAAAGAAAGCATGGTCACACTGAAAAGTAGTGAGAAGGGGCTGGGTGGAGGAGAACTAGGAGAGGAAAAGGAAAAACATTTTGGCAAGACTCTGCTAGAAGGCTGCAGAGTGAAAGCTGTCCTTTCAGAAGTTACTGTTTTTAATGTCTGTCTCTCTGATCAACTGCAACAGAGAAATGAACATTTCTCGTACCTAGCACTAATGCCTGACCCAACTTTGAAGGATCACCAGCTAGAACAAGTTGAGGATTTAGAATCCTGGATAATTATATACTTAAAGCTCATGAGCATAAAGCTCATCGGACCATGCAGAAATGCTGGTAAGCAGGGTGCATGGCATGGGAACACCTCTCTCTAATCTCTGAGGGTCTCTCTAGGGATTCTTTCCGAGTCTGGGCCAGGACGCACGTTTCACCTTCTCTGCACACAAACTGCTCTTTAAGATCTTGGTTCATAAACTCTTTGTGAAATGTGTCAATTAAAAGTGGTACCACTTCTGCAAAACTAACATTATACATGGGGCCTAAAGTCCCAGACCAGTTATGTGGGCCTACATTTCCCTCACTCTGGCCCGATTTACCCTTCCTCCTCCCATTCACATCTACCTCCCTTTAAATAGTTTAGGTTGCAAAAGCACAGCCAACCAGAAATTTGCTCTTAAAGGATAAATCCTAAAGATAGAGCTCAGTGATTTAGACTGAGTAATGGCTCAAGAAATTTGCCTTCAGCACAAGCTGCATGGGGCAGAGCTCATAGAATTTGCTGTTATGGCCCCAGTTCACTGATGCTATAACTATGGACTTAGAAACAGAGGGCTTATCAAGAGGGTGAGATCAGCATTTCTCTAGATTTAGATCTGTACTTTCAGCTCCAAAGGATCAAAAGAGAAACTGGTAACAACTAATCACCCAAGCAGTTCCTCAGTGTTAACACTAAACATTTTTTTTTTTTTTTTTTTTGCTTTTCTTTCTTTCTTTTTTTTTTTGTACAACAGAAATCAATGCTAAGGGACAAAATTCAACTTAACAGAGTGCAGTCTGGTTAAAAACCTGAAAAATGAGAAGGTCTGGTAGGAGTGGAGGAAGGGCTATACTAAATCCAAGTGGACCGACTAGATCTTAACAATACACATCTCTGAACCTGACACACCACCTTCACACAGGAAACAGGGCTTGGAACATCTGGGGAAATGAACATGCGCCACCTACATCTAACCTACCTGGCTGGCGGGTACCATCCCTGCTTCTCTGAAGAAGTGAAAGAGCACTGATTTCAGCAGCTAAGAAATGGGCTCTTTTAAGGCAATTTAGACATTGCAGATTGTTCAACAAAGAAGGTACCTTAGCATTTCCTGTTAATAGGTACCCAATTAAGACTTAAGTCCCCAGAGGTGGGAAAGAAAGAATCACCTTTCTGGGCTGGGAGAGTAAAATCCTTCTTTAGTGACTAGGGTGAGGAACCTTGAACCTCAGTTTCCTCTAAAGAGCCATGAAGCAAGTTCCTGTGTGGTCTGCAGAACTTGGATAATGAGATGAAAAAACAAAAATGAAATTATAGGAAAAAAAATCAACAGGAAAGGAATAAGAAGAAAATAAAAGTTATCTTAAAAAATATTTCTTTTAGAGTTGTGTGGTTCATGTGGACTGGTCCTTGGGAATATGGTCCATTAGTATCTGTAAATAAAGAGATCGGTTGGTTAGCTCTTGGGTCTTCCACGTTGAGACATCCAAGAGAAACATCAGAAACAGAGGACACTCCCAAGGGTCACTTGCCGGCCCCAGCAGGGGGTCCCTAAACCCACTCCCCAGCCCCAGGGATCATTCTTCCCTGTGCTTCCACAGGTCTTGTGCCAGTGTCACCTCTGATTTCATTTCCTGCTCCCTGAAAATACACGCCAGTGGTTTTCAACCCTGACTGTACATTAGATTAATCTAGGGAGCTTTTATAAAATAAGTCTGGGCCCCAAGCCAGACCAAATGTATCAGACTCTCAGGGGGTGAGGCCCAAGCTTCAGAATTCCAGAAAACCCTTACTCCTTATATCTACCACTAGATACACAATTTCTCTGCCTACCCTGTTAGTTTGGAGGAGAGTTCTTATACTCTTCAAAACTGGCACAACATTTTATTTAAGAAAGCCAGTTAACTTGCTTGGTTTAATATTGGGTAAAAGAGCCTTTCACTTGTTTTCCACAAGTTACCTGTAATAATTGGGTTTGAATGGCCCGTTTTTGTTGAGTCCCAGATATTTCGCTTGGTCATCTGTCAGCTCTGTCAGGTGGGCATCAAATGACGGCAGGTGCAAGCTGGCAACATACTCATCTAGGAAGAACACAGTGGCAGGGGGCAGACTCCATTTCAACCTGCCTCTCAGGGCAGAACCTCTCCCTATTTTCATCTGAAGCTTTTTGAGAGAGAGGACAAGGAACAGAATAACTGTGAAAGCATCTACAACTCAAAATATTTGCTAAAAGAGCCCTCAAAGCTGCCTTTTCGCAGGGCACTTCCCTCTGTGCATCCAGAGTGCATTTAGAAAGCCACGGGCAGGGGTAACACGATGGGGGCGGGGCTTGCACCTCCCCCTCCTTCTCGGCAAGGCTTCTGGCTTCACTCCAACATGGTACGTACTACTCTCCTCTTCCTGCAGCAACTTCCTTAACTGATTACACGCAAACTATGAAGCAAAGTAGACACCAGTAGCTCAAAAGACCCTTGTGTCATTATGATTTATTTAGAATAACATCCATAAGGGCCTCAAATTTTAGGATCATGGCTTTCTAAGGCAGCTGGTGCATATTTATTACTCTTCCCTGGATAAACTTTCCAGGCTTTACTTTTATGAATATGAATTAAAGAAAAAAAAAAACCTCCCAATCTATTGGAGGAGATGAGAGCAAGAAGTCTTTCAGCTTTAATCGAGGGGACAGGGAGGGACCAATTACAGATGAGAGGTGGGCACAAATGTTCAAGAAGGGAAAGAATCAGAGGGGACATGTTTTCCACATGAACACAAAACAGCTGTCCCCTAGAATCTCAGAGATTGCATTATTTACACAGAAGATGAATAATAAAACCTAGATTTCCTTGTGTTTCTCTCATCTTGGTCCCAGGCTAGAGTCACTGGTGGTAGGAAGTTTACTGAACTTCATAAGGCTACTCAGACTAAGAGCATCTACCCTAAACCACTGTGCTAAACACTTAACACTCAGGAGTTGTAATTCTTACTATAATTCTGCAGTGTATAATTCTTACTTCATTGATGAAGAAACTGAGGCTCGTGGTGATTACAACTTTTCCCGAGGTCCAGAAACCATGAAAGGTTAGGATGGGAATTAGACCTGTTGACTCTAAATCCAGTACTTGTCATGATAATCATTTCACCAAACTATGCAACAGTCTGAGGCTCAACACAGGCTCCTACTGTTTCTCACTCACCCATTTTCTTAGGAAGCAGGTATACATCTTGTTTGTATCGTCCCTCAGGGGCATTATAGAGTTCTATCAGTGCCAAAGCCTCGGTTGGGTAAAGAGGGTGAAAAAACACAGAAACACTTCTTAGACAGGGACATAAAAATAAAACTAGATGTAACAGGGTCTTGAAGTAAGTACTATAGTGATCTATCATAGTGACAGCACCCAGGACTTGGCCTGTAATAACCACCACCACATCGTAAAAGGATTTGCTGTTGTTTTTGTTTAGTTCCTAATAAAAGAGGAGGATAAATACAACTAAGCCAGAACACTACATTCTCAGCTAACACAGCCAACTTAAAGGGACACAAACAGCCAGTCTGCTGACTGATGAATCTTTTCTATACTCAAGAAAGCCTGTCTTGCCCACCTGCGAACTGAAATGGGTTGGAAAGAACACAGCAGGGCACACTCTCGTCGGAATCTGCCCGAGGGCCTGTCCCACTAATCCCAAGGCAGGAAAAGCAGGCATTTGGTCACATACCTGTGTTGTAGCTGTGATGGACAGAACAAAGGTGGGGACTGTGGAGCAGCTCAAATTGAGGAGACGACCCTGGAAAGGTAAGAGAGCCCTGGGATGAGTTTTTGCTCCCTTTCGGGTCTCAGATTCCAAGGTCATGCAAGTTAGCAAATGCTACTCAGATGGTAGAAAAAGAATTACAGTTCCAGATTAGGACTCAAGATTTTATCTTATTGTCCTCAGTCCACCTGAGTATGACAAGCCGAAGAATCATCTGTGGTCAGGAAAAAGTATGTTACTTGGTAAAAGGTAGGTATTTTTTTGAGTGGTTCCATGTTAGGGCCCAGAAATTGTATGAAACAGATCTGTATCCAAAGACAGAGTTCAGGGAAACAAGGCATAACATTTCTTCTGTGCCCGCCACAGACCTGTGTGCACTGCCAAAGCCCTTCCAACGGCCTACCTCTGCCAGGAGGACGACGCGCTTGCCATCTGGCCAAATGACATGGTCCACCTGAGAACGCACTCGCTCCCACGTCAGCTCCGGAGTGCGGAGGCTGGTCTGAAAGGAAGACGCACAGCTGACTGTGGCTATCATGGAGAGAATCAGGGAAAGGCCTTGCAGCCAATGAATGAGAGAAACCGTACCACATCAATTTCCGTGTTGGAGTGGCCCATGTTGCATACGATGCAACTGTTTTTCATGCGGTCCAAATGCTCCCGTGTCACTACATTCTTATTTCCTGAAAACAAAGGGAGAATGGCTGAAGAAAGATGTTGGGGAACAAAGGTACCAACTGGCCCTCAGTAGAACATGGGAAAGAGGAGGTTCGCTTCATGAAAGGGCATGCATACTTTGTGAGAAAAGTATACACTGCATGACTGCTCTTCGGGCTGGGTTATTTGGTTTTAAGAGTAATCAGTATAAAAACCCATCAGGAAAAAAGGCTCTTTGTTCTGGAAAGCATGTTAAGGTTCTGACAGCTTATTCTAGTCTGAGACTTCTACATGGAACATGGGTCTCACCTACTTTACGTGAAGTTCAGACCACTTTCAAGACCTGGCCTCAGAGTTACCACTCCTCCACACACCTCATTGATACTTACCTGTGCAAGTTATTACGACATCAACTTGCCGGATGACTTCATTTAGTTTTACCACCCTGAACCCATCCATGCTGGAAAAAAAGGAAGGAACACTATGAGCAAAGCAAGGACGCAGTGGGACAGAAGCTGGTCACAGAATGAGACCGCTTAAATTCTCTTGCAAAGTCAGGTCCAGGGCTACTTTACAGGGACGGTAAGTGACAAGCTGCGCTAAACTACAGGCCTCTTCACACTCCCTGAGACTCCATTCAGGAAGGGAGAATGCCAAGAAACTCCAGGAGGGCCCTGGGATTACAATGGCGGGAACAGAGCCATCCCAGCCTTCTCTTCCTCTGAGAGATTTCTGCAAGGGATGGTTAACACGATCCATCATGGACTCTCAGAAACCCGATGCTGGGGTCAATCTAATCATGCCACCACTCTGTTCTTACCAGGCCTGCAGAGCACAGATGGGGTCGATTTCTGTGATGTAGACAATCGCTCCAAGGGCCTTGAGAGCAGCACAGCAGCCCTTTCCCACCTGCAAAGCATAAGAAAGAAGTCAGGGTGACAGGCCCATTACGGCATGGGTTCTGGGGCAGGTAGGCTCTTTGGGAGATGGGGACTGACCTCCCTGAAATCAACAATCATCTAGGGAGCCCTTGCGGGGATGCTCGAATCCAAGCAGAGCAGAAACAGATCCAGATTATGCTGTGGCCCCTGGCCAGAGAGGTGATTTAGTGGACATTCAGATTCATAGCAAGGGCTGGGGCTTGGGACAGTAAAAGTCAGGGGATCAAACAGGTGTTACCATTAGGAAAACAAAACCAAGGAAGAGCAACTGTGACCTCTCCTATCTTACTAAAGACTTGATTACCTCTCATCTGAGATGCATCTAACTCAAAAATAGCCCAGCAGCTCAGGAACTTCTGTGGGTCACAGATGACAACAAACTCTCCTTCACCTTTTCTAGTTTACAGATAATCAACTATATATTACTTCAGATCCCACCCTTCACCCCAATACCAAGGCACTTGTGTGGCTAAACTGCTACTGAGTCACTTGAACTAAGAAGTCCCATAAAAGGTAACTGTTACAAGGGGAGGGGTGGGTAATGCCAAGATTCCATTCCGCAAGACAAAGTGAGATCTGAAGATTCAGTTCATTTTGTACGTCTCTATTCATAAATCTTAATAAAGCACTTTTGCTATTATTTTCAGATACATTATCTAAAAGCATGTTTTATCCTCACATCAGTGACAACACTGACAGCACAAATCTCCTTCACTCAACATTTCTAGGAAGTCTAAGAAAAGATGCCCTGAGGCCGAGCTATTTACCTCACCATAGCCACACACCACCACTTGTTTCCCACCAAACATCACATCTGTGGTCCTCTTCAGGCTGCGGAAAACAGACAAGGGCTCAACTTCAACATTATTAGCCCAAGCACAGTCCCTCTGCACACAAAAGAACTCTGGCTGGAAGCTGGCTGGGCTCAGTACGAAATGGAGCCCTCTTACAAACCTTTAAAGCCAAAGGCATACCACGGGACAAGACTGGAGTGGTATCAGATTAACACTGCAAGCCAACCCAGATCTGTCCCCTAAGTCTGACCATCTATATATTTCAACTTACCCATCCAAAATGGACTCTCGGCAGCAGTACAAGTTATCAAACTTCTGTTTGGTAACAGAATCGTTGACATTCATGGCCGGAACACAGAGCTTCCCGGCTTTGGAGAGCTGATACAGCCTAAAGGAAGAAGAAGCCACAAAAACAAATAAAAACAAAGTTAGCTGGTAAAACATAATCCGCACCAAAATCTGCCTAATTCTCTTCAAGCTCCATGCTGCCCTCCCCAGTCTTATCTATTCCTGAAGGATATCAGTGAAACAAGATCATTTCCTTGTCATCCCTCCTCACACCTCTTTCCATTTTCTCTCCCCCTAAGCCTCCCCACCTTTTTTTGGAAGGGAAAAAAAACCAACCCTTTCAATTGAAGAAATTTACTTCTCTTCCATAAAAGGGGATGTAGTTCCTTAGACCAGTAGTTTCTCAATATATATAAAAAAACATGCCCACCCCTGACAAACAAAGATTATCAATGGCTCTGCTTTGGCTCCCTCCGTGTGCGTGTGTGAGCAGTGCAATGTGCCCCCGACTGAGAAACACTCTCTCAGACAGAGGTCTTTTAGTTTCCAAGAAGCCAAGAATATTTTGCCCAGTTTTATTTTTTATAGTGTGTATAACGTATAGTTTTACAACAGTATTTTTTCATATTTCAAATATAAAGTTTTAATACAATATTGAGTACAGTTTCTCCAGATATATTCACTCCCTACACCTCCCAGCATTGGCTGAGACTCACAGTGGAGTAAGTGGGAAAGACAAATGTGTGAACTAGAACCTGAGATAACTTCCTTTTAGGGTCTCCTGGATTCTTCAAAAGTGAAAACTCAAGAGATTTTACCTAATGAAGATACTCCCAATTTAGTTACAAGTCTGAAACACAGCCCTAAAGCCTAACAGAGACCAGAAGACTTTGCTGAGGCGAGAACACAAGGGGCAGCTTCTCCAGAATCTGTTACCTGTGAACACCAGTCACGCTCTCTTCCACAATGCCTCGGATCTTCTTAAACACGTTTGGGTACTTCTTATAAACCCAGTGGGTTAAGTCTCCCCCATCATCCAGGATCTACAGAACAGCCAGAAGACTTCTATGGGCATTCAGGCTGCTAGAGCTGGGGGGAACTTTGAACCCACTTTCTGTACTAGTAAGAGAGCCCTGTATGTTTTGGAAGAGCACTGCTCAGCGCTCCTCAGCGCAGGTTTAGACAGTGGAAACACAGCCAAATTTGTCGGTGTAAAATGGTTAAAAGGATTCCTGTTTGTTCTTGGCTAGAGTGAAGAGTATTGGCTAATCACAGACTCGTTTTTAGTCTAGAGTCTTGAAATAATAACTCCTTGGAATGCGAAAGGAGAGCTGGGGCAGGAAGGAAAGAAACCAGAATCCTACTCTAAAGAGGTACCACATTACTTCTTTCTATCTCTTTCTGCCATGTTTGAGCCACATGTGTTCACTTTTGTCTTACCCTTCCCCCACCTTTCCATTCAGTGCTCCGACCCATTCTGAACAGGTTATCAAGCTAAACGCTTTGGCAACAAAGTAAGTGCAGTAAGAACAAATATCCAAAACATATGTAGGGCGCCATGCTTGGAGGGGAAAAAGGAGACGGATCTGCAGTCACAGAGCGGGACGAATGTGCGTTATTACCATGTTTGCTTGCCAACCGTCCATGTTCACACAGCGGTCGATGCACCACCAGAAGTCGTCCTCCGACTCGCCCTTCCACGCAAACACTGCGACCCCTGTAGGGATGGGGACAGATCAGCCGACCCCTCCTTCCGCCAGGTCCCTGTACCGATTCCACTTTCTGAGAGCCTCGTGGAGAGAAAAAGGCTACAGAACCTATGCTGGAAAGGAAACAACTTCCAAAGGACAGAAAGTCAAAAGAGCACCTTTAGTTCAGAAATTGGTAATGAATTTAAGAGATTTTTGTTTTTAAAAGCATTTTGGAACCTTAAAATGTTATTCTCCAATTTTATACTTGGAACTCTGTCCTAAGGAGATAAAATGAAGTGGGAATTAAAATAAAGTTGTTCACTGGAACATTATTTGTATTAGCAAATATCTTAAAACAACCTAAATGTTTAACATGAGTATAATAGTGAGGTAAAATCACGTGGCCATATGATTATTACAAATGATGCAAATTTTAAGTGACATGGGAAAATGCTTCTGAAAACGCTGTTTTAAGTTATAAAATTGTATACATACTGAGATTTATCTCTGTAAAAAATGAATTAAGAAAAGGAAAAAATGTGTCAAATATCCCTGTGTACTAGATAATCATTATTATTTTAGAAACTCCTCTCAATTTTCTGCAATAAGCACCAGAAAAATGTAAACAAGAAAAACAGAAGTATTATAAAATTGCTCTCTGAGGAACTCTGGGAGATGGGAGGGCCTTTAAGAAACTTCATGGTTCAAGTGCCTGGCGGCTCATTCAGTTAAGTCTCCAACTTCAGCTCAGGTCATGATCTCCCGGTTCAAGGGTTCGAACCCTGCATCGGGCTCTGTGCTGACAGCTCAGAGCCTGGAGCCTGCTTTGGATTCTGTGTCTCCCCCTCTCTCTCTCAAAAATAAAAATTAAAAAAATTTTTTTTAATTTCATGGTGGTTTTCTTTTAAACATTTTAACAATAAAAATTGTTTTATGCTTAAATGAACTTACAAGCAGTCCATATATTTTCAGTGCAGCACTGAACACCAAATTATCCAATAAACTACTTATATAGAAGGCACTTCTTCAAAAAAAATTTAACATTTTTTATTTATTTTTGAGAGACAGAAAGAGACAGTGCGAGCAGGGGAGGGTCAGAGAGAGAGGGAGACACAGAATCTGAAGCAGGCTCCAGGCTCTGAGCTGTCAGCACAGAGCCCGATGTGGGGCTCGAACCTACAAACCATGAGATCATGACCTGAGCCGAAGCCGGACGCTTAACAGATTGAGCCACCCAGGCGCCCCTAGAAGGCACTTCTTAACTTGTGTTCCCTCAAAAATGATGAGCCTTTCATGAAAAAAGACCAGCTGAACTCATATACCTCACACAGCTGAATATTCTTCTTTGTTCAGTTAACATTATAATTAAGCACTTCCCCATGTAATTAAGATTCTTTTAGGGTTGGTCATTCTTAATGACCACATGATATTTCATCATGGATACAGACCTTCATTTTATTACCCATTTTCTTCCTATTGATATTCTTAATATCCTCCAAATTTTATAGCCTCTGGACATACATGATACTGTAAGGACTATTTTAAAACATAAATACTACATTTAGATAGTTATTCTGAGGCAAAGTTGGTGAAAAAAGCTGAACTTACCAGCCTCAGCCAGTGCTGCGGCCACCTCATTCTGAGTGGAGTAGATGTTGCAAGCAGACCAGCGGCACTGCGCCCCCAGGGCACAGAGTGTCTCAATCAACACCTATGCAGATATGGAGAAAGACAGGGTGAGAAGGAGGAGGGCCAGATAGGAGTGGAATGTGCAAGAACAGTACCAGCAACCTAGCTGCACTGCGACACCACAGAAGGGTATAACGCAGCGAGCAGTACCCTGGTATCTAACTTCACCCAAAAGATGTGTTCCTAAACGTCTTTTACATTTTCCTAACAACCGGCTTTTTGCAAATCGAGATCTCCTGAAGTCAGGTTTGTTACAGGTTATACGTATGCATACAAGGAAGAAAACCCCATTATTATGTAACAGGTGGCCCCACCTAACGGTCATTTGCATTTGGAGATTGGATGGATAGGAAGGGAAAAGCAAGTAAAAAAGAAGTTTATTTTTCCTCCTCATCAGAAGTCCCGCCTTTTTCTCCCAGTAAACTCACCGCTGTCTGGGCTGTGATGTGTGTACAGCCCACTATTTTAGCACCAGCCAAGGGCTTCTCCCCCTGAGCACGTTTCCTGAGTGAAATCAGAGCAGACATGTCTGTGAAAGAACAGAGGATTTGAGCCAGGTCTGCACTAACAATATTACCAGCTCCTGCCCCAGCTACGTCTAGGGCTGGTCTGTATCTGGTGAGATATCACAAGATAAAGTAGAAAAACTCTTAAGGACATTTCCTCCTTGACGGCAGCTTCCACAGCAGAACAGTGAGGAGCTGTCTTCCAATCACTTGGAGTATCTTTCTCTACTGTTTCAGCCTGATGCACAGAGGACTGAATGGAGAATGAAGTAACTTCTCAAATCTGACTGAAATGGAGGGTGAGTCTCCGCATTCATTCGGAAGGAGAGGGAAGTGCGTATGGCAGGGCCTACTGGGCTCCTCTATGTAATTATCCGACCAGGAAGGAAGACTTCACACCCAGCAGATGAGTACTTGATTCTCTCTGCTGTCGAAGCCCATTCTGTCAGCCTGTTTGGTTTCCATACTACCTGCCCCCCTCCCTATATGGAGCATGCCTTCAGTGGGAAAGTGACAAGAGTAAAAAGACTTTATCGGGAGTGGGGTAGGTGAGGAAACCAAAACTTAACTGTCACTTTTACTCTAGCTCCAGCAGAGGGTGCTCAGGACAAAAGACCACAGGAGACCCTAGGTCACCACATCCTTAACTGAAAACCCTCCCCTATTTGCTGCTTCTGGGAACTGTGGGCCTCTGAGATTGGCAGCTCGGTAGGGATCCCACAGAATTAACCACTGTGTAGTGGTCCGGGAATTGCTGACTCCACAGGCAGATCTCCGAATATGGTGTTGTGGGGGAGGAACACAGAAATGACTCTGTAATTATTACATGCTGAGAACAGGAAGCAAGGAGAACGAGAACCCTGAGGCTCCGGCTCCAACAGAGAGATCTGCTTATGCAAGAATCCAGAACACCCAATGTTCCCAGGGGACTTGTAAGTCAGTTTTCAAGTGTGAAGCTGTCTATGGATCCTGATGACCAGCAAGGGGTTGCTTCTGGTCCCCTACCCAATGCCTTTCTTTACCTTGCTCAGCAATCTCAATCTCCCGGCGTCCAAATTCTGCCTGCTTGATGTTCTTCACGCAGAAATTGCTGCTGCCCTTGGAGTTGGTTTGCTGCTTCTCTCGAGGGGAAACTTCATCATCAGAGCTATCTGTGTAGGACGCAGCTAGAGCCAGGAGAGAGAGAAACAAGGATAGAAAAACCTCACTAGCCCCCAAATCCACAATGTGCACCCCCCAAAGGACCCATTTAAGTTGAGTGAACTCTTAACTGTAGCCATCTTTTATGTCACTCTCAGCTCTGCTCCTCCAAAGTAACATAGGAATGAAACTGGTGTGGCTCTTTCAGTATTGTGGCCCCTTCATCCACCCTGATACTCTGCCGTTAGTGCTTGTAACAAGAAGCTACTGACCCCGAGCCTGCACAGCTCTTGTGAATCCCAAGATAACAGAAGCACTTGGCCCCAACCTAGATTGGAGCCAGACATGGCAAAAATGGAGGAATAATTTAGGGCATATAAGGAACGCAATTTCTGCAGATCACTGGTTTTCACACGTGAGCATCTAAAGCACATGTCAAAATCATGTGGAAGGTTAAAATACAAATGGCTAGGCCCCACCGCCAGATGCCCATTCAGTAGGCCTCAGACAGGACCCAGGAATTGGTATCTCTAACAAGTTCCTGACAGCTGCTGACACTGCTGTTCAGAAAACCACATTCAGAGAACCACTAATCTGGATGACAGTGACAAGAAAATCTTACAAGGGATTTTACACTAGGTTGTGCTCAAGGAATAGGGAGATGGAGAGAAAGGACTCAAAGGTGAGCAGCTCTGGTTCTCCTGTCAGCCCTAAGAACACTCAAGATGTTCAACATTACAAAAGCAGCTTCACAAAGGCTAAAATATCCTTTTGGACAGATATGCAGGAGGACATAAAATAATCACTCCCTAACTCTTAAATCACCTCTTTCTTCTCTGAATCGAGTATTTCCTGATCTCTGTCTCTGCCAGTACACAAGGTCTCTCTTGCTGTCTCCTACATACTACTTGCAAACACAAACACTCCTAAAGGTATCTGTCCTACTAGAGCAATTTAACTGTATCACAAAGCTTTTAAAAATGCTCCGACAGGTTCCTGTTAATACATGGCCATCAAGATCTCTGAGGACTTCGTTAAAGCTTTCCTCACTCACTCCTTTCTTCCTCTTAAAACTCGGCCTTTCACAATTAATTCTTCCTTAGCTATAATCAGCCTGTTTATGACCCCCACTCTTTTGTATCTGTCACTCCAAGATGCCTTTTATTTATGACAGCCATTGTATCTGGAACCTTTCCTTGTACACAGGCCCACAGTGACTCTGTATATTCATTTATTTCAGGACTTAACCCTGTCTACCACCATCTGCTCATCTTATCTACACTGGGTTATCAGCGGCACAAACAAAGAATAAGTTTTTAAAAATGTGTTTACTTGTTTGTTTTTTCACATTCCTTTTGCCTCAAGTCCAGTCCTTAATGTTAATACCATAGGAGTCCCTGGGTGATTCAGTCAGTGGAGGACTGGACTCTTGATTTCAGCTCAGGTCATGACCTCACAGTTTCTGAGACTGAGCCCCGCATCAGGCTCTGTGCTGACAGAGCAGAGCCCGCTTGGTATTCTCTCTCTCTCTCTCTCTCTCTCTCTCTCTCTCTCTCTCTCTCCCCCCCTCCCCCGCTCATGCTCACACACTCTCTCTCTCAAAATAAATAAATAAGCTTAAGAAATAATACCATATGAATAGTATTCTGGCAAAAGTCAATAAATGGCTTTTGGTACAACTGTCTTTGCAGGCACTAACAGCAATCTATGACCTTGGGCAAGTCTCTGATCTTTTGACAATGTTTCCTCAGTCGAACCACGGGGGGCGGGATGCCCCTGTGGGTCCTCCAGTGTTATATTCCCAGCACTCAAATCCTAAATTCTATATCCTTTTCCACAGTAACTTGCTAGTACCCCGTCCGAAGTTGAGAAGGCCACTATTTAAAAAAAAAAAAAGGCTACTTAAGTAGGGTTAAAACAGGAGAGGAGAACTAGGAAGAAAGCGAGCTGAAGCCACACTAGAGTGGTTTGAGTCTTTCCTACTCCAAAGGTTAACAGGGGATAACACTTCAACACAAAAGGAGCCAGAACACTAGTTTTTATTGTCATAATTCAAGCAGTCTTGGAGCCAGGAAGGGAGAAGTTAGGTGGCAGGGGATATCTTCTGCAACAAAATTAGAAATTATGCTTCCAAAGTACATCTCTTTCTCAAGGCCAGCTCTGTCAGCCAAAATAGAATTGATTTTCCCTGTTTGTACATGGGCAGATAAACGTGGGAACGGGAACCGGCCCAGGACTACCAAGCGGGCACTGGCCGCAGACCACACACAGAGACAGCCATGCATGGGAAGAGCCTCCAGATGACAAAAGCCTCACCAGCTACACGCCTGGCTGGGGACACTCCCATTGCTCAACTGCTAACTATCGGCTTTTAGCACAATGATGGGAAGTCCTGATAGGAGGTGCTGTCAGATTCTAGATAAGTGAAGGGCAGTGGGTTGAGAGCTGGCGTAAGACTCTGGAACAGAGAAAAGATCAGAATGGACACAACGTTCATACCTACCCGAACTGTAGCTGTCAGTGGAGGACTGAGAGATGGAGCGAGACAAAGATCGCCGGCCCGTCTTGGTGGGGAATTTGGTGAACTCCTGCATGTCATCAGCAAACTGGATTTGCTGTAAGAGGAAGACAAACAGTTGAAAACTTACAAGGATTCTATGAAATGCTCCATTTTTAAAGGCCATACATTTCCTTCCCTAAAACCTCATGTCATCAAGGGGCCCCTACTACGCCAGCAACTCCCCCGCCAGAATGGGGCAGGCAGTGGCTACTTGCTGACTCCTCCTCAAATGCCAATTATTATCTCTTTCCAACTGTTTCAGAATTTTTTTTGTGGGGGGGGAGGAGAGCTTACAACTCAACTTTTCTTAGCATCTGTCCAAATTTCATAAGTCTCCCTTCTCACAATCCATAAAGTTTTCTTGCTTCTTACAACCTTGACACATCAAACCCTTCACTCTTCCTCCCAACTCTACCAGAAAACAGGCACAATTTCATAGTGCTTCTGCTCTTTTTTATTTTCCAGAATATGTTCTTGTAGCACATTCTTACCCTGAAACTAGCAATGGTCTTGTTTGAAAAATTATGGAGATGCTTTGTAATGGTGATGGACACTGGGATGCCAAGTCAGAGTCCAATCATACCCATACCTCACAGAGCCAATGTAGTGTCCTTAGAACCAGCTACATCCAGTAAAATACTGGAATACACTAAAGAAAATTGAAAAATATATGCACACCATAGTAAAGTCCAACTAATTACAACTAATTTGAAGGAAGGCAAAAATAAATGACTTGGTAAACTCTGTATTAAAAACTTCCTTAAATGAAATACACCAGAACTAGGTAACTGTTTTAAGGATACTTAGAAAATTGGCTTTAATAAATAGCAAGTACAATTAATATTATTTAAAGTCAAGTTAATGGCTGTTTCTAAAGTGTATGAAACATTTTCCTCTATTAAATGGCTTAAACTTAACTCCTGAACTCTTATTTAAACTCTGATAAACCTTTAAGACCTAAAAAAATAAACTTTAGCCTTCCGAAAAAACAGAACGGTCTAAGACTCTAAATTAAGATTCTCCTCACAATCTGACTAAATCTGAAAGGTTCCCATGGAGAATCCATTAAGCTGAGTCTTCAGCAAGTATCTCTGGAAATGTAAAAGCTTTTACAGATTGAAATCTTCTCTCCATTGTGCTGCAACATGGTTATAGCCACTTTGAAGCCAGGAATAGTAAACTGCCCATTTGTTACAGCTACAAAACATTCCTCTCTTTGGTCACATGTACCTTTGAGATAGGATAGCATTAGCGGGCAGTAGAAGAATCAGGCTTAAATGTGTGACACAGAAAAATAAGTCAATAAAAGAGACTCAGGCGAACCAACATATATGGCACTAGAACCTGATTAACAAATATCTTTCTGTATATGAAGCAGCTTTTTCAGTTCAGATGCTAAAACATTATAACTTAAATGCCAAAAGCACTAGTTCCTTTTGGGGGGGAAAAGAAAAAAACCCATGCACTCTGTTGAAGTGGCCACAGGTCAGCGTCTATCCTTCTAGATAGGATTTTGCACTGCATGTTCACATGACTTCCGCAGTCAGCAAAGCTAGTTTTACTGAAGAGATTAATCCAGGACCAAGATAATGACTTTCAACCCAATATGCAGTCCTTTTGGTGGCAGAAAAAATAGAGTCAAGATACCATCAATGCCTTTTAACGCTCTCCAAAAGCAGCCCTTCCTCCAACAGCCTCCTTGTTCCTGGCATGGGCAGTCTAGTCGGAAGCTAGTCCTCTCTCTTGGCTGTTATGATTCCCTCCTCTGTTCATCTTTTTTCAAAAGGTTCTGGGCGTATTCCCAGACACCACCTACCTGGCAGTGGAGGAGGAAAATGCAGTAACATTTGCAGTTTCTTAAATAAAAAAATAGAGAGGTGGCTGTGGCAAGAGAGAATTGTGTTTCTTCAGCAACTTAAGAAGTGACTTAACAGTCATAATCCCACCTTGTATTAATGCAGCTCATCAGTAGCCTAAAGCTTAGCAAAATCTTTCCCATCTAAAAATGGGACTGTGTTGCAAGCAGCTTACCAATCAGTGCTGCGCCCCATCTCTTAAATCATGAATGTGGTTCGTATTTGAAGTGGGCAGCATGTTAATCCAAGCCCTGACATGGATGGGTGGCTGTCTATTCTGGCAACCCTTTGACCCTTTCACTACTTATAAATAAGGCAGTCCAGCTCTACGAAGATGTGTCACAAGCTGTTTCCTGTCCCAGCACCAAAGTGTGCGAAGAGAACCTCCGCTCTGCCAGGTCCCACCAGGCCTGCCTGTCCCGCTGTCTGTCTTTACAGCTAGTACCTCTGTCTTCCTTCTGAAGTACTTCCTAATGCCGCTCACCTTCACATTGTAAACAATGACACCGCTGTCTAAAGCAATTTTGGGGTACCACAAGTTTTCCCTCTAATGGAGCCAGATCTCTGTAACAGCTCTCTAACTGGGATGGATTCACTGCATTTATACCCAATATGATCACTTAAGTAAAAACAAAATCCAAAGACGGCTGCAAGGTTTTTCTGTTTACATTACTTCCTACTGTCATGATTTCTTCCAATCATAATTAAGTTTTAGTTGGTGTACTTCAGTGTTTCTTCAAAGCTGTATCTGTAAGGAAGGCTAGGGCTAAATATGATGTAGAATGGGAAAGGGGGGGGGAAAGAGATACAGTAATCAGAAATCCAAAAAGCATCTGAAAATCAAAAAGTCCTATGTTAAAGAACTGTTTTGTGTTTGAACGCTCACCTCCCTGTAAACAGCCTTACCCACAATAAGCATGCCAGTATTTCATTCTTGAACTAATATTACATCTGAGAAAGGCCAGAAGGTCAGATTGACCCATTCTCCAAATAGCACATCCAAATACAGAAGTCTATTTGCTGTGCCTTAAAAACTCAATTAAATATCAGGCCAATTTAGTGTGCTATTTTAGAGCACCTTTTCAAAGGGCTCAGTGGGTACGATGGTTGACTTCTCTTCAACGTGACATGAAAATGATAAAGAGAAGCTCTACCAAACAATTTGGGATATGGTACATCTACCACCTAGTGGTTAAGTATGGTGACAAAGGGAGCTAAAAGAATTGCTGCATATAATTTATCAAGAAAAAGGGATCACAGGCAATCCCAAACAGTTATAAGCCTCCAAGGAAGAAAAACTGTTGTCTACTATTCAGTTTATCCCAACTGATATTTCTTACCATAAGAAGCTGAAAAGTTTCCTTCCACAAACATGTGTTCTATCTATTCAAATGTCAAATAGCTTAGCCACACTTCTGTCCTAGGTCTAACCCAATTCTGCTGTCTAGCTCCTGAATCATAGGGAATTAAAAGCCATCAGAATCCGAGTATGACACTACGGCCAGTGGATGGTGATCAGGAGAATATTCATTGTTAGATCCTTTTAATCAACACATTCGGTGGGCACCAACTAAGTACCCAGTGGTATTTCAGAAAAAATCTATGAGAGGAAATATGTACAATCTGTAGATGTGTTTCGACCGATAGAATTTTACTGCTTCTTAAGGAAGATAGTAGATATTGTGGTCTTAACAACCTTATTTGGATATTGGCCTCCAAAAATCAGAGGTTAGGCTAGACATCTTATTAAACTTAGTATCTGACATGCTTACCTAACAGCTTTTAATTTCCTCAGAAAGGTTTCCTCCTAAGGGTGAAGGACTACACTCAAAGGTAAAGAGCCATTATTAGAAAACCTAATCATTAAGAAAGCATAGCTTAGAAGTGAGTAAGGGGCTCAGTCTCTCTCAACTGCTGAGTGGTATCTAAAGGGCCAGTACCCCTCCTTCTGGTATACTACTGATTTTCTGAGACATCCCCAAATTTATATAATCTGTCCCACTGTCTCCTCTAGCATGTTGCGTGTGCAGATTTTTCTGTTTTGAAATTATGGTCAGCGTATTTCTTAGCAACTGAGCAAAAAGGTGACTATTAAGAAGCCAGCAATTTTGACAAGGTCAATCACTAAGCAATGTATTAGAACACCTTCCAGGATTCCTACCCCTCTTTCACACCTCTTCTGGCTAATAAATTCCTTCTTCTACAGATTCTACCCTCATCTGCTCTTTTTTCAGAGGAAAGGAAGAGGGTATGGCTGTCAGCCTGAACTAAATAGGTATGTGACTTTTTTCCTCGATACTTACCACTCATCAGTCTGATTCCATTTCAGATGAATCAAAAGAAACTGTTATCAATAAACACCAACTTTTTGGTACAAGAAACTACAGAAGTCTGCACATCTTTCACGCCTTCAATTAGGTAGAAGAAATCTCCCAAAGAAGAAGGGTATCCTCTTCCCAACACGCTGCTCTCAGGTACACCACCAGAAAATAATTTACAGGGACTCAACCTCAGGCCACAGAGTCAAATCCACAGCCACCTCCAGTCGTTTCTTCCACCCCCAGTGCAGAAACCAGGCTTCTGAGACTCAGCAGGTTTGGCTGCTCCTTGTCCTCCTTCCCTGTCTCAAGTTTCTTAAGTTCTCAGTTTCCCCAGATGGGGCCTGAACTTCTGGAGGGGGAGGGAATGGCAAGCTGACTAATCACAGCACGTAGCTCCCTCCTCCACTCCACTCCTCTCTGCGTCTCAAAGGTAACAGGATATAACGTGTGTGTGCACGCACGTGTGTGTGCAGGTGCGCGCGCGCATACACACACACACACACACACACACACACACACTCACAGCTAGAATCCAATTCCAGAAGAAACACTCCTTTCAAAAATGGGACTCAAGTTGATCTTTCATCAATGTTGGTGGGAGGAAGGGTGAGGCAACACCAGGGCTCACAATGCCAAGTTACTTAACCGGTGAGGAAGGAACATAAAGCTTGAAAACCTCTGCAAAGCGCAGTTTTATCCTTATCAGCTACTCTCCACCCCACCCCCACCCTTCATAGGACACAACATACGTCACTGGCTTTTCTATGATCTCCTAAAGTGCTCTAGTGAAAGTAAGTGATCTGGGCTTCCAACTGCCAGCTAGAGGTAAAATTAAGAGGTTAAAAAGTGGCAACAAACAGGACAAAGAGGAACTTCCCTAATTTTTGAAAACTGCACTTTACAAACACACACACATCCCAACTATGTCTCAATGTCTATTTAGCTATCTGCCTGTCCAGCTGCCTGGCCTGTCCATACTTCCCTCATCCTCAATCTGCTACCAATAGTATATGAAAATATGCTTGTCATTCTTTTTCTCTTAACATTCAATTATCATCAACTCTAGGGTATTTTTGTTTATTGTAATTTTTAAAATATTTATTTATTTTTAATATTTATTTTTGAGAGAGAAGGAGACACAGAAGGAGCCAGGCGCCTGGCTCTGAGCTGTCAGCACCTTAGTGTTTATTTATTTTGGGGAGGGGGGAGGAGCAGGGAGAGAGGGAGACAGAGAATCTGAAGCAGAATTCACGCTGTCAGCTCAAAGCCCAACCTGAGGCTGGAACCCCCAAACCATGAGATCACGACCTGAGCTGAAGGAGGACACTTACCTGACTGAGCCACCCAGGTACCCCTCTTTATTTATATACAGGTGACTGAAGAAATCTAGGTTCCTGGAACATACCCACGACTCCAGTGATACACCAAAGTTCCCTTCCAACTCCCTCTGAACACCCACTGTTTCATTTTCCCAACTTTATTATGATCATTTTCTACATATAAAAATTTTATAAGGATAGTATAATGAACACCTTTATTCCCTCCATCTACACTGAATCTTTCCATTTTCCACATTAGGTTCCTTTCTCTGCATATATTCACATGTAAATATGCATTACTTTCAAGTGATACTGCCAAAAAAAAGGGCTGCAAATATGAAATTCACCTATAAATTCTTTAGAATGAATCTTCTATGGATATTCCCCTACAGAAACACAATAACATTATCATACTTAAGAATATTAATAATAATCCTGTATCATCCAGTCTGTATTCAAACTCTTCCAATCATCTCCAGAATATCTTTCACAAAGATGTGGTATACGCACAGTGGAATATTACATGGCTATAAAAATGAAATCTTGTCATTTGCAGCCACCAAAGGCTATAATGCTAAGTGAAAGAACTCAGAGAAAGACAAATACCATATGATTTCACTTGTATGTGGAATTTAAAACACAAGAAAAAAAAAAAAAAGAAACAAAAAACAGACTCCTAAGTACAGAGAACAAACCCAGTGGTTACCAGAATGGAAGTGGGTGGGGGATGGGTGAAAGAGACACAGGAGATTAAGAGAAGACTTATCTGGATGAGCACTGAGTAATGTGTAGAATTGTTTAGTTATTATATTGTACACCTGAAACTAATATAACACTGGGTTACTTATATGTGAGTAATTTAAAAAAAAAGAATGTCTTTCATAGTTATAGATCTAAATGCCTCCCTAATTCTTCCAACCCAGGACGGAATCAAGGTTCACTAAACGCATTTGGTTGTTAGGTTCCTTTAGTGTCTGGTAATCTAGAACAGTTCGTCTGTTGTTGTTTTTCTTCTTCTCCCTGTGATACTGACATTTCCTGGATGCATCCAGGCCAGTTATTTGCCTTATGGAATCTCCCATATTCTGAATTTTTCAGATTATTTTTTTTCCTATAAACTGGAAGTTCAGCTATGAGGTTTGATTAGAAAGAGATTAAAATCTTGGCAAGAATACTTGATAATGTTGTATACTTTACATTATATTAGGTAGCAAATAATGTCCGGTCATTCCATTATTAGTGACACTAAACTGAACCCTGGATTAAAGTGAAATCATCAGTCTCTGAAAGGTGTATTTTCTCCTTTGCAAGTAAAGGTTAAATTGTCGGGTGATATTTGTCAGCTTGGGAATATCCTGTTCCCTAGTGACTTTACCATCTGTTCATAATCCTTGCCTGAACCAATTACATTGCGGTGGGGGTTGGGGGATGTTATAGAATCATGGTTTTTTCCCTTTTCATTCGTACCACATATAATAGCTGGCATTACTTTTTGTAAGGAAAAACTTTTCTTCTCCCTCTTTCATTTTTCCTTTAGTTGTCATTCATATTTTTATTTATTCAATCCGTTACACTCAATAACACAATGAGTACACTGAATGCTCCAATTGTCTCAAATTGGGCCAGTCAGAGTCTCCTTCAAGCTGATTCTTCTGTTTAAATGCTTCCTTCCTTTCTGGCATAAGAAGATACATCAGGCTCACCTTGTTCTTTCTCTGCTTCAGATCTGAAATCAACCATTTCTCTACTTCTCCAAGGAGCTCTGATTTCTTTCAGTGGGGAATGGTATTTAAAAAATATCTGAGTATTTAGTATGCTAATTGTTAATTAGAAGCATCAGTGCTTCTAAGTTCTTGCAAGGGATAGAGAAATAAATCTTTTTATTTACTCCTGAGTTTATATTGCTATTTCCATTTCAAATTTAACATTTTTAAATTTTCCTGTTTATATTTCTTTTCTCTTACCTTTTTTTTTTAAGTTTATTTATTAAGAGAAAGAGGGAAGGGGAGGTGGGAGAGGGAGAGAGAGAATCCCAAGCAGACTCTGTGCTGACTCTGAGCCTGATGTGGGATCCCACGAACCAGGAGATCACAACCTGAACTAAAATCAAGAGTCAGACATTCAGGGTGCCTGGGTGGCTCAGTTTGTTAAGTGTCCAACTTCCGCTCAGGTCATGATCTCAGGGTCTTGGGAGTTTGAGACCCATGTTGGGCTGTGTGCTGACAGCTCAGAGCCTGGAGCCTATCTTCTGAGTCTGTGTCTCCCTCTCTTTTTGCCCCTCCCTGGCTCATGCTCAGTCTCTCTCATAAACAAACATTAAAAAATTAAAAAGAAAAAGAGTTGGACATTTAACCGACTGAGCCACCTAGGCACCCCTCTTTTGTCTTATGTTGACAATCCTGGTCTTTAATAGCAATGATAAACTTACTTGTTTTATTCTAGAACACAAATAAAACAGTTTCAAAATTACAAGACTAATGTTACTAACAATATTCTACATAGTGAAGTGTCAATATTTCACTGAAGTTCCTTTTTCCTTAGAAAATATCTCACAAAGGATGTACAGGTGAAGTATGGTTTTCTGAGTGATTAATATCGATATGATATGTAGTTAGGTTCATTTCCTTCAGTTTACAAGGAATTTTAAGGTTTCCTTTCTTTCTCTTTAATTTTTTGACATATAAGATACATGTCTCCAAAGTTTTAAAGGCATATTCAGAGAAGTCTCACTGCCATTTCTATCTCCCAAACCCTCCTCCCTCCTCACCGTTTTCATTCACTTCTGGCTTATGTTTATTTCTATAGGTTAAAAAAAATTGCAAGTATATACTTAAATGTTTATTTTCCCTATCTTTCTTACTCAAAAATAGAATGGTGAAATGTTCTGCACTTCATTTTTTTCACGTTCACATTTTGTATTGGTTCAGAGTGTAAAAATCAATAATTCTTAAGTGCTGGGAAAGACTGAGCCAGGTTACTACTGTTCACCTTATATGTTTGTAATAAAAAATCATTAGCCTTAAATTCATCGTCTTCTCTAAAGCCTATCTCGATTTTAAATAAAGCTCACAAGAAGTTAAACTGGCAAACCTCACCGCAAGGTATGCTGGGATGTTCTTTATGATGAAAATTTATCAACTGCTTACAAACAGGCAAATCTGTATTCTTCAAACTAACTTCTATCAGAAGAAAAATTAGCAGTGAAAGCAAGCAATCAATCATTGGACAGGTGTATAAGGAAGATGGAGTTTCTGACATTTTGGAAGGTGGCTTCACAGATTGAGTAAATACCCTCTGTATAATTTCTGAGCCTGCCACGAAGAAACACGATTGGAGATGTATAAAAACAATCCTTCCTTCCTTGATCTGGAAGTTTAGCTTAAATTAAGTTGAAAGCCAATTACATCTTAGATATTCAAACTGTCTACACATATTTGCTTGAGTGAATGAATCCCACCTGTGAGTCAGGCTATATCCACTGAGAGGTGAGAGACATGAAAATCTTTGCCAGTGTACGGCAGAAGAACTACAAGCAGCTCCAAAAAAGCGGCAGCTAAGTGGACCTGAGTGTGCCTTCTAAACCCTAGGCTAATACCCAACAAAGTTAGTGAGACAGAAACCATACAGGTTTTTTTTGTTACCAGCTACTGCTTCCCATAAAGTGCAGACTCAAGGGAGGAAAAAGCCATCAACACTCCACAGTAAATAATTTAAAGACCTAATATTACATAGTAACTATGTAGTAACAGGTATTGTTTCCAAACGTGGTGGGTCAATGGGATCTTTCAGAATCTGCTCAGTTGACAGATGGAATAGTTTCGATTTCAAAAAACAAGGTAAAGTCACTTTAAAGATCAGCTGTAGGTGGCTTTAGTTTTCACAGCTCTTAACAAAACACAATATAGCAAATGTCTAGATTAGAAACATAATTCAAGAACAAAAATTTGACAGTCACATCAAAAACGTAACTGAATTTTTCATTCTAGAAAGGTAATATTTGCCATCCCTTCCTTTCTAACTTGAGATGTATATGTTCAATTTTAGACAAAAGTCTCAGTATGAAATCATGACCTCAGATAGCCTCTAAGAAATATGGTAGTTCATGGGGCACCTGGGTGGCTCAGTCGGTTAAGTGTCTGACTCTTGGTTTTGGCTCAGGTCATGATCTCACTACTTGACTGGAGCCCCACATTAGACTCTGTGTTGCCAGTGTGGAGCGTCCCTGTCTCGCTCTCTCTCTGCCCCTCCCCCAATTTCTGTCTCTCTCAAAAATAAACACTTAAAAAAAAAAAAGAAAAGAAGGGAGTTGTAAGGAATTGTTGGCTGCAATGTGTTTGGAGCTACTTAACAATATGAACTACCTACTGCTCCAGAATGAATTCAGTACAATTCCCCCATCTCTCTAGCTCCCCAACCAGAACACAGAAGGGAAGTTTTCCTGACCTAAGACTTTCTAAACAGTCATTGTCTAATGAGGAAAGTAGACAGATGCACAAGGATAAACATCTCTTCCTTTAGACTGTACTGCAAACCAAAAGTCAAAATCAAATTTGGCACAGAAAGAGTTACTCTCCAAATTTTATCATTAAGCAACACTGCCAGAACATCACTGATCTAAATATTTTTCAAACCATTCTTGTTTAAATTTTGGCATATAAAGAACAAGTAAAACCACTGCAAGCATTACATCAGGACTTTTACCTAAAGCTGATTATAGATTTGAAATCCACACTTACTGGTATCATAAAAACCAAGGTCCTGAATGCCTACATTTCTATGACATTCTAGTTCAAGTACTCTGCTTCAACATCAGTGGCCCCCAGATATGATTTCTTTACAGAAGATTTGTATTTTCAAAGAAGTGACCAAAGAATTTCCTACTATAGGCATCAAAAGTGATTTAGAAATTCTACTTGTATTTATTTATTCAAGAAGGTTTTCAATTTGGTATGGTTAAGACTAATCAATGATTTTGTTTTTCATCATCTGGGAAACCTGCTACTCCCTTGTTTGTTTTTTTTAATTAAAAATTTTTTTTAATGTTTTATTTATTATTGAGACAGAAACAGTGCATGAATGGGGGAGGGGCAGAGAGAGAGACACAGAATCTGAAGCAGGCTCCAGGCTCTGAGCTGGCAGCACAGAACCTGATGCGGGGCTCGAACCCATAAACTGTGAGATCATGATCTGAGCCAAAGTCAAACGCTTAACTGACCGAGCCACCTTGTCTTTCTTTAAAAACATTTTTTTTTTACATTTATTTATTTTTAAGAGACAAAGCACAAGCGGGGAAGGGAAACACAGAATCTGAAACAGGCTCCAGGCTCTGAGCTGTCGGCACAGAGCCGGATGCAGGGCTCAAATCCATGAACCATGAGATCATGACCTGAGCCAAAGTTTGATGCTTAACCAAATGAGCCACGCAGGTGCCCCCAAACCTGCTATTTTCATTAGAAATGACCATATTTTAAAACATACAACAGAAAATATATTTTAAATGTGCTTTTTAAGGTAACTTATTTATGTTGTGCACAATGGTAATGAGGGAACTTTCCTTTCACACAACAACAGTACAAACTATATAACTGTATAGCTTTATAAGGTGAATAGAACCTTAAAACAGATGTAACCAGTCTCAGGAAGTGAGATTGGAAATTTCTTTGATCATTCAAAGGGCTTCTTTAAAAATAGAAAATAAACACAACTGGTGGTATGATTATATTCCCCCTAGATTAGGGAGTGTTGGGTTTAATGCACCACTGAACAAACAATGAGATGTCCTTATATTAATAGCAAGTTAGAAACTTTCATAGCAGAACAGTTTTTCCATATGCTGGACAACTGGAGTGGTTACAACTGGAATCATCTAGAGCCTCAGGCTCCTGTGGAGAGGACTATGGGCTCTGAGTGTATAGACATTTGGCTGGGCAGTACTTGGGTGGCTCACTTGTTAAGCCTCCGACTCTTGATTTCAGCTCAAATCGTGATCTCACATTCTTGAGATTGAGCCCCAAGCCAGGCTCTACACTGAGTGTGGAGCCTGATTAAGATTCTCACTCCCTCCGTCCCTCTCCTTCACTCCCAATATCTCTAAAACAAAACAAAACAAAAAGTTTGACCTGGTAGACCTTGAATACAGCACTTTTCCAGCATCCTTCAGTGTAGGTCTGGAAAGTTCCCCTTAGACCTCAGGCAGAGCAACAAGAATTATCTGTGAGACCACCCTTAAACAGGTCTTGATCTGTAGTTAAATTAAAGATCAGATGTTAGGGAGGTAAAGGCACAGATACTGGCACAGGACTGTGTGCTCACTGTGCTCCAACTTCTGTAACTGGTCATGTTATTTCTACATATTTCTTTCTCCCAGTGTCCAAATGAGATCTCATTCATGTTTCTGCAGTACATGTTGTGTTATATACATTGTACTAACTCTGAGGCACATTTAGCCATTCATTGAAATCAAAACACCAACTTTTCCAAGGATAGAGACATATTAATATTGGTATACAGGAAGCAAAGCTTTATCAGCCCTCTCCTTTTATCTTGAGTTCTGCTAATAATAAAACAGTAGTGACAGACCCTTTAGAACTAAAATATAACCTTTTTTGTTGTTGTTGTTCTTGCTCATCCACTCCCTTTGATTTCAGGCTCTCTGGTGTACCAGCTCAGTCAACAGTCTTTCTGAATTCTGCTCTCCTTTTTTTCCTATCATCTTTTCTCCAGTCTTTACTTATTGGCCATTTCCTCAGCCCCTCATCTATCAACTCCTTCTGTGATGTTGTGTTTTGAGGCCAGAATTTCACTATAATGCTCTCTCATGATCTTTGTAATTTTATTGTCAGTCTAGGAAGGGATAGTATAAATCATGTTAAGGAAATTCTCATATTCTGATCTGGTTTTTAATCTATTGAGTCCAACAAGCTCAGCCAACCAGAGACTAGGGGTGGGAATAGGTGGAAATGGGAACAAGGAGTCAAAATCATTCTTGGCATTCAAAGAGAGCACAGACTAAGAAATGTGACTGGTGTAGTGGAGGCCTAGCAATTCCTTATACTTTTTTTGAGACGCTTTCAAGTTCTTTGCAAATGGGCTTGACTATACAGATGAAGAAACTGCAACCCAGTGTGGCTAGGAGATAATGGTCCCAAATACACAACTCATGGCCCGACTTTACCCCAATCACCACATTCTCAACTCTGGACAAGAATTCTAGGTTTTTAGCTTGGGTTCATGGACAGGCCTCAGGCTGCCAACTCCCCTTATATGCAAATTGGTGTGTGTGTGTGTGTGTGTGTGTGTGTGTGTGTGTGTGTGTGTGTATTTGAGTGTTTCTGGAACATGAACACAACTCTGATAGGGCTGCAAACCTCAAACGGTTAAGAACCACTACACTAGACTTACATGATCCAGATAATAACCTTACAAGAATGTAGACTCCACAGGATATGGATCTTTGTCTTGTTCACTGGTTCATCCTAAGTGCCCAGCACAGGTCCTGGGAGACAGTAGTAGGTGCTTAACCCTGAGCTGATAGCACCGCATGATTCCTGGTCATAGCTTACTCCGAATACTTTGAAAAAGAAGAGTAACCATAAGATATTTTCAGGACCTCTCACATGAGGCACAAAATTTTTCCTCATGGCCAAAGTCGTCCAAGATAGATGGTAGCTACAGTACCATCCCAATATCAGATATCGTACCAACTTTGGCCAGCCTTGTTAGATCATATAAGAGTGGTTCTAAATATGGGATCTTTTAGGTTTCAGCAGTTTCAAAGAGCACATACTATCCTTACCATCAACCCTTCCCCATTTCGATTAAGTAGGTCTAGGTTAGGGCACTGAAATGAATGTTTTGAAGAAATTCCCTAGGTGACCGATTCCTTCCATTCTTTCTACTCCATGAGAAGCACTCATCTGAGGCAATCTAAGTAGGATCTGAAAAAGCAAACACAAGCACACTGAGTTTACCAGGCCCTTGATAAAGCAAATGAAGCCACACAGGGAACAAATGGGTTAGGCACATTGTGTTCAGAGATAAAACAAATAAGGCAAAGAAAGTAGAAAATCTGCCTTTGTAATACCAACTCCATCTGTCAGGTACAGCCAATCCATCAAATGGACCCACAGGGTTTAGGAGAACATGACAAAGAGCTTGTCTTAGGAAGAAAGACTATATTTTTACAATGGCTTGGTCCAAAATCAGTAAAAATTGGCAAGGTGTTCTCATTCCAAACATGCCAGCATTCAGCTAATCCTCTCCCTGTGGCGTCAGAAAAGAATGTGCAGAATTCTGAACCTTCTATTTCTCAGAGAGGAGGGGTTCCTTCTTCTGAATGCAAGAGCTGAAACTAATCCCATCAACCCTCTACTCCTAATTACAAACTGGGGAGAGGAATGAGATGCCTCCCAACATGGGTGCTCTCCTTCTAACCTTTATGATTTGTAAATATCTTTTATCCCATCTCACAAAAGCCATGCCTTTGCTGACCTCAATTCATCCTCGACTGGCAAATAAGACCAGAAGCCACCCCCAGAGCAGTGTTTCCCTCTGGGAAATCCCGGGGAAGGGTGCAGCAGGGTCAGTGTCTCCAGCATGCGGTTTTCCCTGGACTTACAATACAGCTTATTACATTTAGAACATCATGTTCCAACCAGCTTGGTCTCTTTTCTGTTACAAACCTGAAGTAAACAGATTCTACGGCAGCTAGAAGTCTGTTACCAAGGCCACTGTATTGATCAGTATAATTAACATTCACAATTCATCTAGTCCAGCATGACAAGCCAGCTGGGCTACTCTCCGTAAGAACTGAACGTTGGGAATCTTCATGTCTTGCTTGCTAAGGAGTCTGGTGCTCCAAGGCTGGGCACTGAAAACTTAAGTACTGAATTGCAGGTAGGATACTACTACCTGGCTACCCACAGGAAACTGAGTTAGTTACCAGAATAATTGAACACATCTGCCATCTCCATAAAGCACCTACTTCTACTTCCAAAACTACAAAATTCTGAAGGTCTCTCCTTCCCCTGAATTCTGCTTACATCACATACTTAGGGAAACAACAAACACAAAATCCTCAATGCCAACTAGGACCTGATTCCTGGTTAGGACAAGCATTATCCTAGTTCTCCGAAGACTGTTAAGTCTAATGGAGGTGGATTTCAAAGACAAGGGCATATATAGTTTTTGAACATGGAGCTTAGCCTGTGGTTCAGAAGGGGCAGCTAGGGCTGCAGAATGAGAAGAATCACACATTTGCTCAGCACTGCTCAGTAGCACTGTTGTTTATTACTTTCAGGACTCCAAAATGAAACTGTTCAACTCACTGCTGGCTCTCAAATCTTAAACACTCTAAAGGTAATCCTCTCTGTTCTTAAATCAAGAGCATGTGTAAACCAGAACACCACTTTCAACTTAAGGTAGTGTCCCTAATGCTAAGGGTTTAAAATCCGGTGGGACATCAAATTACCTTCCCATTACAATTAAGACTATCCCCAAGCTTCTAACCTACTGCCTTGTGGTTGTCAAGCAACTGGGCTAAGGAGCTACAGAACTTGCCTCTCAACAGTCTCCTCCCTTACTTCCCGATTCTGGCATTATAAAGGGATCTACTAAGCTGTTGGAAATTCTTACCAATTTCTCATCTGCAGTTCGCTGTATTCCCATTATCACCCATGTGAGAGGGAACTAAGTTAGAGAAACAACCCCTGACAACTGAAGGGGACAGTAAGCCAAAGCCACCAAGTGAGTCCAACTCACTTTATCCTAGAGAAGTCATCTCACAATGTTTTAGTCAATAAACAACCGACGGTACTTATACACTCGGCACTGCATGCCGTGCATATGTGTGAGACATGGTCCTTGCCCTCAGTATGTCTGGTCTAGAGAAATCAAATGAAAAGTAAGATTCAGATATCAAGTCAGTCCTGAAAATAGTTTTGAGAAGTACTGCACTGAAAGCAAACCTGTTTTTGAAACAAACAGGGGAGCAAGTTATTTTGTTTAGTTTAGCTAGTGCAGCATGTGAGTTCCCCACTCTGAACACTGCTGGGCATCAGCTCTGAAGCTGGAGAGGCGCTCACAGCTCACAGGAAGGGCAATGGGGGTGAGGTAGTCTAAGGCCGTACAAGAATCCCCAAAAGTTGCTGAAACGCTGGCTTCAGTATGCCGAAGTTCCTGAGTTGAACCCTCAAGGCACTGATAATGAGTCTCTTGGGAAGCGGAGAAGCATCCCAAAGAGGGGGTGACAAAGAAGAGCAACAACCTCAGCTTGTTCCAAGGACAAACTGAAAGCTGGAAACAATCAGCAGTTTCTGGATCTGTGAAGGAAAGAGACACTATGGCTTGGAGACCTCCTCTTCTAAATCAGGGTTTTTAACCCAAGATCCAGGGGTGAGTCTCAGGGAGTACTACAAGTTCTCTGAAAAATATGTAAGTTTTTGTGCCCATGAATTTTCCTAAAGAACTATAATTTTCACAAGGTTCTTAAAGGGATCTGTGACTCAAAAGATTAAAAACCATTGTTCTAGAGTCTCTAATTCAGTGAATATCTCAGGAGCATCCCTCAAACAGGCAAAAGAGAAATCTATTTCAGTTCCCTACCTTCTACAGACTTGTCTACTTTCTGACCTCTCTTCTAAAATTAGAAACAGAGATGAGAGTGTGTATTTTAAAAATTTAAGACAAAGCTCTTTTCTACATCTCCAAAATAAAGCTAACCACGATGAGTGCCCAAAGAAATCTCCCTTAAGACCTTTAAGGAACGAGACAGGGAGGAGGTGGTCCCAAAAGGGTAGAGCAGAACCACCTCCACTACTTACTTTCCTGATAAGTCCCTTTTTTAAATTTTAGGATCCAATGATCATAATGAAAACAAGTCACAGCCCAAAAACCTTGACCCAAGGTCAAGCCAGTCCTGGGGGAAAGGAATAAAGTCCCATTATGATCATGGAAACCTGTGTCCCAAAAGTTCATCTTATGGTACTTAATCTTAAGTACTGTAAGAGCTGAAAACATTATTAAAAACAGAACTTCCCAAATCTTGACATTACTCAAAACACAGTGATATGAGCAGCTTCCTTCATTCAGGAGGCCAAAATGAAACACGGGTACACTGCTCTCCCCCAGGCCTCTAACAACCCTTCCTCCTGTCACTCACCAATCCACTGTCTAGCTCACAGAGCTCTGCACCAGTGCCCATCAGCACATTAGCATTTTCCTTGGCACGTGGAGCACACTTTAGCACGTTTGGGGGGATTCCACGGATGGCCCTGTGCACACACTCTTCAGGAAAGACAAAAATACATATACAGGGCTTGCAGTTCTTCAGATGGTAGAGACTAAGCCCAAGGCAGGCCCAAGGTGAACAGCATGCAGCAGTGAGCAGCCCGGAGCCCCTTCTGGTTAAGCCTCATTCTAGCACACAGCTGCATACAGGGTGGCCATTTTAGAAGTGAACTGGTTTGGGCTGGTAAGGGAGCACATTTTAAGCCCATTAAGCCTTCCTAGTGAAGTACAGAGGCATGTCAGCTAAGGCACTGGGGCTTCTGCAGCAAGAAAGCAGGGGCATGCAGGGCCAGTCCTAGATTTGTGTTTCTTGAAGTCTTTTCCTCGTCTTAACTACAGGGTTCCAAATGCTACTTTTATCCATACCTCATTCTACTTTTTCACTTTGTGGCCTGTTTGAGTAGTAAATGATTAAGCCCCATTGTATATTGCTAAGTAGTACCAGCCATTATACACACTGTGAGATTAAGGCACCGGACTGAATCCTTTAGAAAAACTGAACAGAGACAGGGGAAAAAAATGAAACCAGTCTGAGGGTCAACAAAGCCATGTGGGCTTTACCCCAGTCCTGTAATTGCCTTGGAGCAAAGGCCACACACTCTGCTGGAGAAATCAGTTCCATGTAATTAGGAGCAGGCTGTTTACAGCAAAGAGAAACAGTACATGGGGGGGGGGGGGGGGGGGGGGGGGGGGGGGGGGGGGGGGGGGGCGGGTAGGAGGGTGGCACAGGTGGAGTACACTGGGCTGTGATCTGAAGGTGACCACATAAAAAGATAAAGTCACACCTCAAAAGGGTCTTTGGAATTGTTGCATGTAATTCAAGGATGGGAAGACTCCCAGATAATTACAGTTTGAGGACATAAACTGCTGGATTCAGCTGGCCCACTGATGGGCACCCATCTTCTACAAGTGCATCCATCGTGTGATGTGGGGAGCAGTGAGCAGGGAAGGGGTGGTGGTCAGGTAGACCACATCCATCCCATTTCCAGTACAAACTCTAAGTTCTCCCACTGTCTATGTACTCTTGGAAATCAAATATTTTAGTGTTCAACAGATTTAAGCTCTACATAAAATAACATTTTTCTCAGGAAAATTTCTTTCCTGTTGAAAAGCCATTCCAATAGAAACATCTTTGTATGGGCTCTTAAGACTATTTCAAAATTCCATATAAACCAGGGCGCTTTTCAGAGGTAGTCACTGAACAGCATGGGGGGATAACATATAAACCAGAACTGCACTAAGCAAATCAGAAATATGGTCACTCTAGTTTTAAAGGAACAAAAACACTAAGTAAATTTAGTAAAGTTACTAAATGCTAACTCCTAACAATCCTGTAGTACTGTCATTATTTCTCATTTTATAGACAAGAAAATGGAGGCTCATACAGGTTAAGTCACTTGTCCAAAAATCACACGGTTATCAGATGGTAGGAACTGAAGGTAATCCTGACTCCAAAAATCAAGTGCCTGACGTACATTGGACTGCTCCTCAGTTAGCCAGGCAACACTGGGATAGCAAGTGAAATACCTGAGTGAGTCAAAGGGAAATATGGAATCAGAAGACAAAAGGTGAACACACCTCAATGTGAAGTTTAAACTGCTTATCATATGTAAGATACCAACACTACTGACAAGGGTCAAAAGGAAAAATCTGTGGTAAGACTGGGTCTTTAACTTTGGTTTCTTAGATTTCAGGTTGGAAAAAATTCTAGTCTATGCATTTGTGCTGTTTTTCATATCTGATGAGGATGTTTCTGACCCACCACAACATGATGTGCTCTGAGTTATTCTACCCAGTAGAATAAGGGCAGCCTTTCTTTATAAAATCTTAATATTCAAATTCCCAAACTTGAGAAACTGGTAATTATAAATAATTCTCCTTTTCTGGCCAGTTCCTTTAATTAACAGCCCCAAGAAGGCATTAAAGTACTTGCTTACAGATCATAATTACTTGAGGTGGAAGAATAAATTTATCAAGAGTCATAGGCAACTAGAAATCTACCTGATTCTATGTATCAAAATATCCCTTATAAATAACCTTACAATACACTAGGTAACATGCACTGGATCCAAATAATATCCTTCTGATAAAACAAAAGATACACAATTGTAATCTTGCCAGCAAGGGATCTAGACAACGAACAGATTTCTGTTTCAAGATAAAAGTGGGAAGGAACTTAGAACAAAGTAATATGGCAACTAGTGTCTAATTAAACAAATCAAATAAGAAAAAGGGAGATAATTAATATCTGTGGAGAAATCCAAACTAGATCTTCTTATATCCGTGACTCCTGATTGAAGACGGCCATTAAAACAGCTGTTCTAGGGCACCCTCCTACACTGTTGGTGGGAATGTAAATTGGTGCAGCTGCTTTGGAAAACAGTATGGAGGTTCCTCAAAAAATAACAATAGAACTCCCTTATGACCCAGCAATAGCACTGCTAGGAATTTACCCAAGGGATACAGAAGTGCAGATGCATAGGGGCACATGTACCCCAAAGTTCATAGCAGCAATGTCAACAATAGCCAAATCATGGAAAGAGCGAATGGATCAAGAAGATGTGGTATATATATACAGTGGAATATTACATGGCAACGAGAAACAATGAAATCTGGCCATTTGTGGCAACGTGGATGGAATTCGAAGGTGTCATGCTAAGTGAAATAAGGCAAAGAAGGACAGATACCATATGGTTTCACTCACAGGTCTAACAGGAGAAACTTAACAGAGGACCATGGGGAAGGAAAGGGGGGGAAAAGATTTAGGGAGAGGGAGGGAGGCAAATTATGAAAGACTCTTGAATACTGAAAACAAACTGAGGGCTGAAGGGGGAGGGGGAAAGGGGAAGGGGGTGATGGGCATGGAGGAGGGCACTTGTGGCGAAGAGCACTGGGTGTTATATGGAAACTATCTTGACAATAAACTATTAAAAAAACAGCTGTTCTAAAGAGAATTGAGACTTAAAAATTTTGTTAATGTTTATTTTTGAGAGAAAGAGACAGAGTGTGAGCAAGGGAGGGGCAGAGAGAGAGACACACACAAAATCCAAAGCAAGATCTAGGCTCTGAGCTATCAGCACAGAGCTCAATACTGATATAGAAAACAAAAGAAATATCCACCTATCAAACCTCTTCTCAGTGAATCTAAGAAGTGTCAGTACAAATTCTATAAAACTGCACCAAGAATTAATCATAACATAATCCTGATGAGAAGAGGGGCATCCTACTGCATTCCACCCAACACATTAATGGCTGAGCAGTACTCCTGAAAGCTCTACTCGGTGTGCTTTTCTAAGTCTTAGCCCACCCTTCTGATGAATTAGTGCTACATGTACCTTATTCAAATAAAGAATATCCTACAAGCTGTTTTGTCTCTCTTTTCCTCTATTGTGCTGGCAGTAAGTCTGTCTGCATAGATGTTAGGTAAGATACCTAATGTATACTCTGGAGAGGCCCCCTTTCCCCACCCACTCACGGCAATAAATGTTCAGAAGTGCAGAGAATAGCAAATGCGCTGATAGGCTTTCCAGAGAAACTTGTCTATCTTACAAAGTTCCATCAACAACCAGAGATTTGAGTTTAAGGTGAAAAAAAATCAACTTGACACAATGTTAATTTCCAAAGGTCCAAGGACAGCCATCACCCCTGCAACACAAAGTAGCAGAAAGAGTGGTAATAACCAGTGATTAAGGGGAACTAGTTGACTTATTTGCGTCAACTGATAACCACCACCGTAAAACAAGAAAACTCTTTGGCTGTGGTACAATGTACATTACCCTTACAACTCAGGGACCCCTTTTATCACCCAAATATTCCTGGCAGTACAATCTGAAATCAACAGTAACAGTTGTGAACAAGACTTACCATAGCTGTTACTACCATCCTGTGAGTTTCCTTTAGAACTTTGTGTCAGCAAAAGCTGTCTTCCCAAGAAAATAGTATGTATTATTTCCCATGTCTGCTAATGTGATTCCCTTTATCCTCTGGCTCCGAGGAAGCTTGGAGTTGCATGTGATGATCAGCCTCATCAACGGTCTTAGCCCTCAGTGTTAACAACAGTCCATTCTTTCTTTCTATAGTTTTGACTTTCGATCTATATTGTGTATGTCTGGTGTTGTAAGTCATCTCAAATGCTCACTAAAAAGAGGTAGTGTAAGAATACTTAATAGACTTCCTTAAAACCACTTTTGCTATCTTAGCTCCTAACATGCACCTATCTCCATCTGTTTCAAATAAGAAGCACTTAAATTGTTAGATGAGGAAACTGAGGCACAGAAGCTCACTTATTTAAGGTTGTAGCGATTTAGTTGACTTTGACACCCAGATCAAGCCTTGAATCAAACCAACAAGTCCTATTTTTTTTAATTTTTTAAACATTTATTTATTTTTGAGAAACAGAGAGAGACAGAGCATGAGCAGGGGAGGGGCAGAGAGAAGGGGAGCCACAGAATCTGAAGCAGGCTCCAGGCTCTGAGCTGTTGGCACAGAGCTCAATGTGGGGCTCAAACCCACAAACTGCGAGATCATGCCCTGAGCTGAATGAAGTCGGACACTTAACCACTGAGCCCCCAAGGCAGCCCCCAACAAGTCCCTTGCTGCGGTAGACCCTTGGGCACAAAAAACTGAGTAAGTTCTAATTATAGTTGAAGAATTTCCATTTATCTATGCTTTTAATTGATGGACAACCACTCTTTCCCAAAGTGAACAAACTTTCACAAGTTACACTGGAATCTGATCTGAGGACCATCAAGGTCACCCTCAAGTAACCTGTATCCTGACTATCACCTCGCTTCCTGAGGGGCCCTGGGGCTTGGAATGATCTAAGGATTACCTGGTCTAGAGTCACATTGGAATCCTCACAGGTTAAGGACGGCACCTTTTGAAGAGGCCTTTTTCCTGTACCATTCAGTACACGCTGAGCTACATTCTTTTCCCTCTTTTCTCATGCTTTCTCACGTTATCAATACATGGCAGAGGTACAAAAGTGACTTAAGCCCTAACGTCCAATTCAGTTGTTCTGAAAAAATGATGACCTAGGACTTGCTATGTGACCTTGACTAGTCCTCAACCAACTCATTAACTAAATAAATGCCTTTGATCATCACTAGGGAAAGGGTAGTTAGTCATCATAAATCACTTTAACACAAAGTACAGTGTACATGCTAAACAATAAAGCTCAGGGAGAGCAAGATTAATAAGAAACACGGGGCACATTTACTAGCAAATGGAAACTTCTAACAGGGGCTTCCCACATTCCTGGCAGAGACTGCTTCTTGCAGCTAATGGAATATGAGTCTTTAAAATCATTAGCATTTGCCTTGACTACAATATACATTAACAGTATTCCTCCTGCGAAGAAAAGAGGAAAAGGAATATTTATTCCTGGCAGGCGGTCATACAGACATCTCAATTACTAGTTACGTGGGTCAATATTAATATTTGAGTACCTACTATACGCTAGGAATAGAGCTGGGTACAGTAGATACAGTGAACAAGAGTCCCTCCCTGCCTTTATGGAGTTGACAACCCACAAAACAAACTCTGTCTTATTAGAAGTGGCACTTGCAAGGACACAGGCTAACTAAAATAAGAAAGAATACAAACGCTTAATCTCTGAAGCAATTAGACAAAAGAGGATAGGCTAAAGGGGAGAGGAAGAGTTCAGGGAATTAGTGTACAGGGCTTTCGCCTAACTCCTCATAAGTACTACCCATAAGCATTCTTAGAAAGGCTGTGACTGTCTCCCCGAATAGTGCAGATTACAAAGTTACTGCCCCCAAGCAGTCAGCGGAACTGACAGCACTAAAAGTAAGGTTAATCAGGCTTCACAGAACCAAAGGATTGTCTACCACCTCTTTAGGGCATTCTGTGGGTAAGTTTCTTAATTTTATGGGAAAACAGAGCCACGGCCCACAACGGTGAACTGTCTTTTCAATCCTGCCCATTGCTCTCTGGAGGGGTAGATTAGTCTCCTTTAAAAAACAAAGTCATCTTTTCCACCATGACAGCTTAACTAATTCAGGTGTAGGAGCCTCAAGGACTCTAACTAGTCCCCGCAAAACCTGCTGTATTCAGCTCACACACGCACTGCCTCCCGACAAACTCTGCAGGCCCAGACGGCCTTGAAACACTGTCTTTATAGGAGGGAAATATTTATCCAGCTTCTCACTGGTTTCAGAAAGGTCACCCCTCTGCAAAGGTCCTCTGGGCTGTTAACTGGGTGCCAGGTATGTGGAAAGTCAAGATGTGGCTGGCAGCGAACGTTCACAAGGCACTTGGGATCCCAGTTCCACCATCCGGAGAGCTGGCTGGACTAACATCTCCCAAAAGCTGCTATTTAAGCTTTCAGGACAAGAGAATTAGAAGGGTGTCCTTGGAGCTCAACCCGCAGCACAATAGACTCAACTTGTTCTTAGTTGAGTGCAGTAAAGAATGAGCAATCCTTCCTTACCACCCACCCCTCCAACCCACCCGAGCTCCCTCCCCAAGGGATGCCTAAGTGATCTATTCACATGACTACCATCAACCTGTATCCATGGCAGTGTCTGCTGTCACCAATCTCCAAACGTTAATATGTTACATATGTCCACGCGACTGGATGACAGAGAAGGTGAAAATCACAGCGTCCTCTCCAACCTCACACTGTCCTCACTGCTTTCACCTGCACAGACGGGCGGGCTCCACGTATTTTTCTCCTCTTGCCTCCAAGCTAGCACGCAGTTGTTGGATAAACCAGCCACTGCTCCCAAGGCTTTGCCCAAAGCGGCTCTGCCAGGTTTACCCACTCACCTGAGGGGAGAGGTCCTGTCCGGCCCCAACCATCCCCTGGGCCTGGTCACAGGGGTCGTGAGTTGGCTCGCCCCCCACCCCTGCCACCCCCCACTCCCGTCTTCGCAAGGCCTTGCATCCAGGAAAAGTCAGCCTCAAATTTAAGGCCCGGCCCTGTCGGATTTCAGAAAGATCCCGGAGGACGAGGGCCAAGGGACAAAGGAAAGTGAGGTCAGGGGCGGCCTTTCCAGCTCGGCATAGGCCTGGGGCCACTGGCTCGCCACCCCGCATACCACCTCAGTCGTCCCGGACCATCTCCAACCTGGCCCCTGAAGTCCCGAACCAGCCGGATCCCGGGCCCTGCGCTCTCGCTCGTGCCCCTTCCGCGAGGCCCCAGCCCAGGCCCCCGCCGCCACCCAGAGCCCCCGCACCTTCTTGGGCGCCTTGGTGACGGTGGCCATGAAGGAGTACTTCTCAGCGTCCTCAATCTCCTTGGCCTGCTTCAGCTCCTCCCCGACCCCGGGCAGCGGCATCGCGTCAGGCATCGACATCCCCCGGCCGGCCCGGCCCGCGGCTGACCCGCCGCCCCCGCCTCTTTCCCTCACGGGCGCCCGCCCGCCCGCGCGCACGGCGCCCTCCGACACGCGTTCGCCCACCCTCCCGCCGGGGCCGCGCGGAGCTGCGTCCGGTGCTCAAGTGCCGTGGCCAGCGCCTCGTCCCCTCGGCAGTATAAACCAGCCGGACAGCGACGGCAGCCACAGGAGCACCAGGAGCAGCAGCGCCGAGCTCCGACCGGCCCGCGCCGCCACCTCCGCCGTACGCAAACACGCACGCAAAGTAAGGGTAGAGGGTGGTGACGCCACGTCAAGTACTGGCAGCTCCGAGCTGGGGAGAAAAGAGGCGGAGAGAAACGGCGTCCTATCGTGACGTCACCACGCTGGACCCGGCCGCAGAAGCCACGCCTTCTTCTTCCTGCCTCGCTCAGGTTTCCAGGGTGAATCAGACCCTTTCCGCCGCCAGGTGGCGGCATCAGCCCTCTGAGACGCGCGTGGTTTCCGCAAGAATGCCTCGGAACTGGGAGTCTGGGCTGTGGGGCTCTCGCAAGGCCTCAGAAGGGTGTAAGGCTGATGTTTGGAAGCAAAAACCAGAGCCCCACACAACCCATTCTACAGCCAGTACTAGGAAATAGGCGGGGCCCGAGACAGCCCACGCAGGGCCCCAGACCTTTTGGACCAGCAGCCCCTTCCCCTTGTGCTAGCCCCAGGACAGACTCAGAGCAGTGTGGTTTCCGCACAACCTTTTGTGACCTCCTTCCCCACTGTCTCTGCTGGGTCTTGCCTGTTTACAAGACCTTTAGGTCGCAGAGCTGATGTTATCTGGCCGCTGGGATAGGGCTAATGGGTAAGGGAGTAGAGAGAGGAGGGGGGAATTTGGGGGAGGGACAGATAAGTCCCTGGCTTGAATGATTTTTTTCCTGCTTCTCCCCGGAAGCATTAGATTCTGCCAGTTCCCAGTGTCACCCAGGGCATTCACATGCTGCTACTGGTCCCTACTATGTGCTCTGTGCTAAGACCCTGGATAGTAAAGGTGTGCGTGATACATTGTATGTTTTTGCAAGTCTTAGTCCAGCTGTAGAGGCAAAGCCTATTTGTAACCTAATGTCAGCTGAGGTAATGTGTCCTTTGAGATTTAAATGACACTGGCAAACTGCCCGCCAGTGTCCTGTGGAAAGTCCAGTGCCCTCCCCAGGATTTCTGTGAATTACTAGGGGGGCTTAGATT
Organism: Suricata suricatta; assembly: GCF_006229205.1. Classification (NCBI taxonomy): domain Eukaryota; kingdom Metazoa; phylum Chordata; class Mammalia; order Carnivora; family Herpestidae; genus Suricata; species Suricata suricatta. The sequence goes on from NC_043707.1 coordinate 51,593,692, forward strand.
TTCATGGTTACCTCTGGCTCTAGTTTTCTGCCTCATCTGAAGTGTTATTCACTATTCTAGTGTTGTGGCTGTTTCTTTAGTTCCTGCTGTCAATTCAGATATGGAACACAGCGCCTTCTCCTTTCAACCCCCACCCCTATTCCAAAACAACTGCAAAAATAATGCTGTAACATGTAACAGAACTTTTAATGAAGGTTTGTGGGCCACAGGGGAGAGATTACATCACATAGCAAACAATTTAAAATCACATTTCTGAAATGTTCTGAGAAGTTATTTTGGCGATCTGGTCACCTGGGGTTTCTCACTGGCCACACCACTCCACAGAGTTCCCCTAGCCCACTGCTGTCTCATGTGGCTGGCTCCCGTTACTCCCTTCCCACCCCTTCACCTCCCTCCCTCCTCCTTGATGGACTCTGGAAAGCCAGATTCCTCTCTACTGTGATGAGTAGATCGGATCCTCCCAGAACCCTCTTCCGAAATTTCCCCTGCCCCACCAGGCCCACCTTTTTATATCCAGAAGCCCAGCAGGTCTTTGACAGGTTCAACTCTTTTAAGAAAGAAGTTGTGGTTTGAAAAGACATCTTTTCCACTGGTTTGTGTTCAAGACTGGGAAGACTGTGAAATACGTGCCCCTCGGGCCCCAGAAGTCTTAGTCAGAGAAGCCCGTGTTCCAACCACCCCGCCTCACAGGGCCGTCTGTTTGAATGAGGCCTGCAAGTACCTGAAAGGATGCATACTTCTGCACATCGTCATCTGAATTGTGAGGATTCTCTCATCTGCCCACTCCTTCAAGCCCCCCACTTCCCTCTCTGGGGTATTCCTGTATCAGAAGGGACAGAGAGTAGGGGGACCAGACTACCAGATTCATCCACAAGGGCGCCAGACTGGTATCTTTCTCCTTATCTCCCAGCTGGGGCCAGGAGCCATACCTGTCCACCCAAGAGTCTTTGGACATATGGCCGAACATAGCTTTCATCCTGTGGGTCTGCCCAAACTGTTGTCAGAGTCCAGGGATCAGCGTTGGCTGCCCAGAGAACAGAGAGAGCCAGTTGGAACAGAGGTGAAAGCTCCATATCCCTAGACTAGGAAAACATGTGACTTAGGATAGCTTATTAAAAAAAATTTTTTTTTAACCCACAAAACTAAACAAAAACAAAAACATGGATATGTCTGTCTTTGGGATTGGATTTGTAAAAGCCCCATTGTCTGAGAACTTTGTCTCTCAGATCCCAAGGTCTGCCATGCATGTTACCAATCAAACTGGGAGCTTCCTGGAGATAGAAACTCAGCCTCTCTTGGACCCCTCCTGAAGGGCATGACAGGTGTAACACCTCGCTCACAGAACTGGCTGTTGTAGCTGCTAAGCAGGATGGTGAAGGCAGGGCCAGGTGTAGAAGCCGGACCTTCGCAGTTTGAACCGGGAAAGAAACCAGCAGGTTTCTGACTCCACTTACCTGAGTGCCTGGGCAAGGGGGGCTGTGCGGAGGCCCACCTATGGGAATTGGGTGCCTAGGCTGGAAGGCAGGACAGACGGTACTCTCTGCCCTGCAAACAGCCGCAGGCGTATGTGGTTCATGTTGGGCCAGGACCCAGGGACTTCCTGGAAGTGAGCTGCTGCAGAGGGCACGGTTGGCTGCCATTGCCCCCACCATGTGTGGGCTAGAGCCCAAAAAACTCACCCAGCAGAGAGTGTGATGGTATAACATGGGTGAGAGTAGGTTCGTGCTGCCCCTTCCCCTCCTAGATGGCCTCACACGGCCAGCTAAGGGGGTTGCCTCTCAGTATGTCAAGAAATGACCTGTCCTGGGGCGCCTCGGTGGCTCAGTCGGTTAAGCTTCTGACTTCAGCTCAGGTCATGATCTTGCGGTCCACGAGTTCGAGCCCTGCTTTGGGTTCTGTGATGACAGCTCAGAGCCTGAAGCCTCCTTTGGATTCCGTGTCTCCCTCTCTCTCTGCCCCTCCCCCTCTTGTGTTTCTCTCTCTCTTTCTCTCTCTCAAAAATAAACATTAATTTCTTAATTGAAAAAGTTTAAAAATTTTTAACGTTTTTATCAAACGTTTTGATACAGAGAGAGACAGAGCATGAGAGGGGGAGGGGCAGAGAGAGAAAAGGGGACACAGAACCGGAAGCAGGCTCCAGGCTCTGAGCTAGCTGTTAGCACAGAGCCTGACATGGGGCTCGAACCCACCAACGTGAGATCTGACCTGAACTGAAGTCGAAGGCTTAACCCGACTGAGCCACCCAGGCGCCCCAATTGAAAAAATTTAAAAAAGAAAGAACTGATCTGTCCACAGCCCAGCCAGCCACCTATCTGACTCTGCACCTCTGAGCAAGGTCAAGGTGAGTAAGTCAGGGCTCACTCTCCTGAACAGCCCAGCCCACACACAGATGAGAGCAGGTGCCAGCATTTGAGAAGAAAAGAGACCCAAGGACAGTGCACCTGCTGTGTGTGGTGGAGGGAAGCTGCCAAAGAGCCTAAGGACCAGAAAGGACCCTGCCCTAGAATGGAGTAGCCTGGGGTTGGAGATGAATCCGGAGATGTCATCACCAGAAATGTGGCACTGGGGTATCACACATGGGCTTAGTCTTGTCAATCACATTCACCCGTGTCCCCCCAAATTTCCTCTCCACACTCATTCACTTTTTTAAATTCATAAAATACACATTGAATGCTAAAGATGTGCCAGGAGTTGCACTAGATATTGGGGCTACAGAGACAAAGGAAGTACTGATCTCTACCAGGGGACAGCTGGTGGGGGGTATGGGCAGTAGGGGTGGGGATGAGCAGGGATGGTTTTGAAGAGGCAGCTGCCACTTGAGCTGAATCTTGACATATAAGCAGCTGGACAAGGTAGGGAAGAGATAGCATGAGAAGAGGCAGGGCAGTGAAATACCTTGGTATGTATCATGGGAACTGTAACTATTTCAGTGCAGGTGGGGTACAGGGTGCAAAATGGGGCAGAGTGAGGGCTGAAGCTGGAGCCAGAGCCTGCAGAGCCTGGCATGCCTTGGGTGGATGGCAGGGACGTCCACCAGAACAGGAAGCACTGGAGAAAAAGCAGGTCCGGGCAGAGGGGCTGCTTACATAAGGGATCTGCTTTGGATATATTGACTTTAATGCATCTGTGCTGTACACTGTCCCCAAGTCCCAGGGGAGCCTAGGCTGGTGCCCTTCACACCCGCCTGTTCCCCACCAGAAGGAAGGTTGGGCTGCCCCTAGAAGCCTCTCATCTTCTATAAGCCAGGCCGTGCTTTAACCCTCCTAAATGAAAGGTGGAGAAACTTTGCAAGAGATCTCAGACGACAACAGGAGCAAGGAGGCAAGGCTCAGTGGCTCCACGTTCAACAGATGCACTCATCTTCTTTCTGTCCCAAGGCCTTCATGTTGCACAACTCTGGGAGGCACCATTAACGTTGTAATCGACGTGCAGGGGGCCCTTGGCACAGGACTCCAGATTGCTGATGTGTCCTCCTGGCCCTCAGGGGCCTCCAGAGGCGAGGCTCCCGGGTGCACCTCTCCATCTCTGAGCACAGCTCCCACCCAGCTCCTTCACTCCCCTCATGGCCAATCTCCTCCCCTGCCACCCTCTTTAGCGCTAGCCTTTGTGGGAAGATGGGATAATCCCCTGGGGGCCTTCTGCTTCTCTGCCTCCTCCTCTGCTTGTTATGATCATATTTTTACAAAATAATTAATTAAAACAATCATTTTTTAAAAGTATTTAAAAAAATTTTTTTAACATTTATTTATTTTTGAGAGACCGATCATGAGCAGGGGAGCGGCAGAGAGAGAGAGGGACATACAGAATCGGAAGCAGGCTCCAGACTCTGAGCTGTCAGCACAGAGCCTGACACACGGCTTGAACCCACGAACTGTGATATCATGACCTGAGCCGAAGTCGGATGCTCAATTGACTGAGCCACCCAGGCGCACCAAATGTAATTATTTTTTAAAGTAGGCTCCATGGCTAACGTGGGGCTTGAACCCATGACCCTGAGATTCAGACTTGCATGCTCTATGGGCTGAGCCAGCCAGGCGCCTCTATTACGATCATATTTATTATTTGTTATTGTTTTGAATGTTATAGGAAAGGAAAACCTGTGAAGATTAAAATCTCTTCACATCTCTCTGAGTTCGCTTCTGGTTCATGGCAATTTAGAGAGGCTCACCTGTGATAAGTAGTACACGTCGCTTTGTGTCTGCTCTGATCAGGTTACAGTATTTCGAAAACATTACCACATACGCAGACGGCTTACAGGCTTGTCCTTGTCAGTGTTTCCCAAGCGCTCCCTCGTCTTGCCGTACAAGTTGGCTTTGTTCTGCTAGCGTTGGGCACTGGCTTCCAATTTAGCGCAACATGAATATAGCCTGTGTCGGTGGAGGAGGCAGAGTGGGATAGGCTTTCAAGCAAAACAGACAAGGTTGGGTCATGGCACCAGGTCCTGCCAGAGAGAAGGAGCAAAAATGTAAACAGTGGGGCCAGTTGTCCTGGCTGTGAATAGGAACTGGGGGAAGGCACCTTTCGGCCACAGGGGATGTGAGGCCCAGTGGTTGGAACTCGTGATGACTGACTCACGGGGAGGGTGCGTGGCGTGGAGCGAAGCGGGGCATCTGGGAAGACGGAGATGTGGCCTCACATCGTGACTCTGCTACCAACTTGGCTGCCGGAATCCTGGGCCTTTCTGGGCCTCTGTTTCCTCATGCAAAACAGCGTGATAGCTCTCCATCTGGGGTTTGCGATGATCCAATCTAGTAAGATAATAAATGTAAAAGAGCTTTGAAGAAGTTACAAGTATTGTGCAAATGTAAGGCACTAAAATGTGGCTCTAGCTAAAAATCTGGAGGGGAAGGCGTTATTGCTGAGGATTTGGAATTCTCGGTGTGCCCTGCTTCCCTGAAGGAGGAGCAGCCCAGAAACCTGCTTGCTTCAGGAAAGGTTGTCACTGCTGGTGCTGAGAACTTGTTTACACTGGGATTGTACTTCCTCTAGCCACAGACACTTGCCACTCCCCTGGCCGGGACTGGCCTGGGGGCTGGCTACTGTGTATCTATCTAGCAGCCCCTCCAAACGTCCTCAGACGCTTTCTTCTGGGTTGGACCAGAAATCCTGATGTATCTTTCTGCAGTTTTCAGCTTCCCAAGGTACAGCCCATAAAAGTTAAGGCTGAGCAAGCTTCCAGTAATGGTAAACAATGTTCAAGGCATCTGTTTTGATGGCTCTTTGTGCTACTTTGTGTACTTTCCTGCCCTGTGTGTGTGTGTGTGTGTGTGTGTGTGTGTGGTAAGGCGTTTACCAAAAAAAGCAGACTCCAGAAATTGTGAAACCGACTGGCCTTGGGCATCAGCTTGTGCCCAGGTCTCTGCCAGTCAGTTATTTATTAAGCACAGGCTTTGTGTCAAGAGACGTGCTGGATGCCAGAGAGCCCGCAGTCACCAAGACAGACTGTGTTCGTGTCCTCATGGGGCTTAGAGTCAACAGCTGTACTTTGTCACAAAATCCAGGCCTCTAGATATCTTTTCCTCACTCTCTCCGTGTGCCCCACCCTGCAGAGTCCTTCTGAGAAGCACAAATTGCCTTTGCCACAGCAGACCCCAGCGTGGGGAGCAGGGCAGCAGTCCATCTCCAGAGTTCACATCAACGTACCCACCCTTGGATTTGTACTGGGTTTCTAAAATACCGTCTCCCTGGCAGGTAGCCTGTCTCAAGACAATAGAGAGTGGGCTGGTAAGGCAAGGTGCCATTTTGCTGGGATCAGGGACTGCATTGTCCGTCTATACCTCTGGCACACACAGGCACCCCACCTGCTACCTGCCACCCACCCCCTAGGCCTGGAAATGGCTCTTGTTTTTGGCAGAGGCAGGAGGTTGGCCAGGTTGGGTAGGTCTGCTGTTGGTTAGGTCAGGAGAGGGATTTGCCTTGGCCGGAAGGGCACCGGGACCGGATGCAGAGGGACTGGCAGAAGCTGCAACTCCTGAAATTTCCGGTGGCCGGGATCCTGCCTCGTTTGCCCCAAAGGCCCTGCCCTGTGGTTGGCTTGTTGGAGCTGGAGGAGAGTGGTCAGCCGCTGGTGCGGAGGCTGCTGCTGGGTGGGAACTCGCCTTCCTCACCCTCTCTGGTGTGCAGGGCGGGCCCCATTGCATCACCCTTGGAGCCTCAGCTCCTGGCTTTGCAGCCAGCTGGGCCCCTGGAGGAGGGACTCTCCCTGTTTTTCAACAAACTATTAACCATTTCACCCTCCCAGCTCTTCCTATAGCTGGCCCAGATTGCCGGCGCTGCGCCTCACACCTGTCTGTCTTGATCTCGCAGGCCTCCTTCCTTCTCCGTCAAGGGCACAACTTGTGCCTGTGAGGCCTTCTGCAGGTGGGAGGCTCCACCTGACCCATTGCAAGCCCGGCCTTTTCCCCAGGAAAAGAGTTAACCCCCCTCTTCCCCGCCCTCAACATTTGTCCCATTCTGCAGCAGTGAGGAAAGACTACTCAGCCTCTCGAATGAGCTCATGCCACTGCCACACTCCAAACAGAGCCTGGACAAAGGGTCAACACGACGCTTTAGACCAAGGGCACCAGTGGGACCCAAGCAGAGCCCGGGAGCTTGCACGTTAATGTTTTCCCACAGCCCCTCCAGCCATTTCCTGCAGACCTGGTTGGGCCCTTGCCCCCCACCAATAGGGACTCAGGGACAGAGTGGGCGGGGCAAGGTCCTAAGGGGCCCACAGGGGTCTGAGGGAAGAGTCTCTAGTACACAGTGTTTCCTGCTCCCGCCTGGGTGGTGGGGAGAGGAGGGAGGCAGAGCGGCCCTTGCAGGCAGTGAAGCCCAGGCTACATTCCCGCTCAGCCTTTTATCTTGCATCCCCAGCATTCCCCTCATTGCCCCACCCATCCCAGGGCCTGAAATAGCCTGAAACTTGAGCCAAGCCTAGGCCCAGGCCCCAATTTTAGTTCCACAAACATTTGGCTGCACCATAACTCCTAACATCCTGGGCTGGGTCCTGTGAAGGGGGGTGGGGGGCAGCCCCTGCCCTCAGGGAGCTTGCAAAATGTACCCTGATGACTGTGGTCACAGGCCTGAGACACCAGTGGAAGAAGAAAGGAAGAGGGCTTCCTATTGGGGTGGCCTCATGGAGAGCCGTTGTTGTTGAATTTTAAAGGACGAGTCGTATTTTCAAGGCAGGAATGAGGGCCCCCCCCATTCCAGGGGAACAGCAAGAGCAAGCCCAGGGGGTGTAAAACGCAGAGTACGTTCTGGAACATGGCCCACAATGTGGTCTGACCAGAGCATACTGGAGAATATTGAGCTGCTTCTGGTTTCCATGGCTATGTCATGTAACTTACCGCTGAGTTGTCTAGACTTCCTCTAGGCTGAGGGCTCCCAAGAGGCAAGGGCTTATGGGTCCACCTAACTTTACAGACTGGAGAATGGAAGCACAGACAGGGAAAGAAACTTGCTCAGGGGTAGAAAACACATTAGTGAGAGAGTGAGGACTGGAACCAGGATCCCCACTCTTGTCTGTCTTTGCCCAGTTCTGATCTCTTAATCCAAGGAGCTTAATCCACAGAGCTGACTGACAGAGCAGACATTGCCACCCCTTGTGGGGCCAAGAGATGCTTGAAATGAACAGCCTGTGATCAAGGATGAGCACAGGGATTTAGCCACATGAATGTTCCTTGTGTTGTTGTGCATAAACAAGGAATGAATAGCCCCATGACACTCAGTGGGGAAGAAATACCAATATTCTTTATTTTGCCAGATTTGTTTGTCTGTTTAGAGTGAGCACTCGGGGGATGGGCAGAAGGAGGGAAAGAGAGTGAGACAGAGAATCTTACTCAGGCTCCACACACAGGGCAGAGCCCAATATGGGGCTCCATCTCATGACAGTGAGATCGTGACTTGAGCCAGAACCAAGAGTCAGGTGCTTAACTGACTGGCCATCCAGGTGCCCTGCCAAGTTTATTTAAATCTGATCCCAAGCAGAGGCGCCTGGGTGGCTCAGTCACTTAAACTTCCAACTTTAGCTCAGGTCATGATATGAGGGTTTTCGAGTTCAAGCCCTGTGTCAGGCTCTGTGCTGATAGCTCAGACCCTGGAGCCTGCTTCAGATTCCATGTCTCCCTCTCTCTATGACCCTCCCCTGCTTGCTTTCTCTCTGTCAAAAATAAACATTAAAAAAATTAAAATTAAAAAAAAAATCCGATCCCAAGCTCCATCCACAGGTGGTGAGAAGTTTAAAATCATTATAAGGGCTTCATCCCCTGGCCCATTGGATGAAAACACACAAACATGGGGCGCCTGGGTGGCTCAGTTGGTTGAGCATCCGGCTTCGGCTCAGGTCATGATCTCACAGTACATGGGTTCGAGCCCCGCATCAGTCTCTATGCTGACAGCTAGCTCAGAGCCTGGAGCCTGCTTCGGAGTCCGTGTCTCCTGTCTATGGCCATACCACCCTGAACACGCCTAATCTTGTTGGAGTCTGTGTCTCCCTCTCTCTCTGACCCTCCCCTGCTCACACTGTCTCTCAAAAATAAATAAATAAATAAAACATAAAACACAAAACACACACACACACACACACACACACACACACACACACACACGCACACACCTCAAAATCCAAAAATCTCCAAATAAGCAAACAAAGGATTTGATCTTGTGCAACTGGGGCAACTAATCTTTATTCAGTGAAAATGGCCACATTACATCTGCCCCTTGCGGTTCGTGCTGAGTGCCAGTCCTGCCTGTGTGGGAGGGCTGCCTTCCTTGCAGCCAGCTGTCACACCAGGTTTTGCCACCTGGGATGGACAGGGGTTGGGAGCATGTTTTCCAGCTGAGCCTCAGCTTCTGCTACGTCGGACACTCGTGACCTTGCTCCTTCTTCTCAGGTACTGGAAGTCACCACCCCACAGGTAAGGCTCGCCCTTGCTGGTTGGAAAACTAGCTCCAATCCTCCTCAACCTCCGGGCCTGGAAACTCTGGCCGCCCTCCTGGGAGGATGTGGGGAAAATACCTCACATTTTTTCCTGAAGAGTCCACAGCCAAGAAAACCACATATAGCTGATTTCTCAATCACGTTATTCCACCACATTAAATATTCAATTAATCACCCTCTCCCATTTCTAATGGCAGAAGAAAAGTGCATCGGTAGGCAACCAAAAACATGGTCAAAGCCATACTGTGCAAGAATGCTTAATGACCTGGAAAGATGCTCGTGACAAAATTGATGCTGAAAAAGACGGCTTTTGAAACAGCGTAACAGTGTTGTATATGGAGAGACTCTGTTTCCTCCCTCCTCACTTTTTATTTTTAAAAAAGTTTTTTTTAATGCTTTATTAATTTTTGATACAGAGAGAGACAGAGCATGAGAGGGAGAGGGGCAGAGAGAGAAGGAGACACAGAACCCGAAGCAGGCTCCAGGCTCTGAGCTAGCTGTCAGCACAGAGCCTGATGTGGGGCTCGAACCCACGAACATGAGATCTGACCTGAGCTGAAGTCGGAGGCTTAACCGACTGAGCCATCCAGGCGCCCCTGCATTGTGTGTCTTCTGTACTTTACACAGAACACTTCACTTCATGGTCACCAAATGTAGAGAGGTTTTTTTTTCCCCCACAGCAAATCAATTCTCTGTGATACCACCTGGGTTCCCACCATTCAACCCAATCCCAACACCATCTTCCAGGAGAGAGTGTCAGATCCCACAGGTCAAGGGCTCAGTCCCACAAGACCGACACCTCCACACCCTTCCCCAGCCCCAGTTCAGACGCCAGTGGCACATTAAGGCTGTCACTTGTGCATCTGACCGGCCAGCTGTAGACCAAAGATTCCGATGAGCCCCTCCTCAGATTCCCTGATTCATTTGCCAGAGCTGCTCATAGAACTTTGGGGAAGTCTGACTTATATTTGCCAGTTTCTTATGAAAGCATATGAGAAAGGATACTGATCGGATGAACACCCAGATGGGAGAGATGCCCAGGGTGAAGTACGCAGGAAGGGACGTGGACCTTCCATGCTTTCTCCAAGTGTCACTCTCCTGAACCTCCACGTGCTTTCTGAGCTTTCTGTGTGCTTGTGGGAATCGACCTTTTTGTCATGTAGGCGTGATCCATCATTAACTCCATTTTCAGCCATTCTCCCTTCCCGGAGAGCCTGAGAATTCCAGGCTTCTAATTATGGTCTTTCCAGTGACCAGCCCCCAACCCAGGAGCCCCCAGACAGTCATCTCATTAGAATGAGAGATTCTCCTAGATCTCTTATCACTTGGGAAATTACAAGGGTTTTAGGAGCTCTGTGCCAGGAATGGGAGCTGGAGGGGGGGGGGAGGTCAGAGGCCAATATATACTTTTTATTCTACCCTACCTGATTTTGACAATTTTTTATAAACATTTAAATCATATGTTTATATGAAGGAAAAAGAACTGAAAATGTAAACTCCGAAATGTTTATTTCCTCTCTGAGGTGAGATTGCAGGTCATTTCTATTTTCTCATTTGTGCTTGTTTTCCTTTCCTAAAAACTTGAGGGGGCACCTGGGTGGCTCAATTGGTTAAGCATCCATCTTTGGACCAGGTCATGATCTCACGGTTGGTGGGTTTGAGCCCCCAGTCAGACTCTGTGCTGATAGCTCCAAGCCTGGAGCCTGTTTCAGATTGTGTGTCTCCCTCTCTCTTTGCCCCTTCCCCACTCTTGGTCAGTCTCTGTCTCTCTCAAAAATAAACATTAAATAATTTTTAAAAAAACCTTGACAATAAGTACATATTACCTCTGGTGAATAATTTGGAGAAAAATATTATTTTGTTTAATGTTTTATTTATTTATTATTTTAATGTTTATTTTTGAGAGAGAGAGACAGGCATGAGTGAGAGAGGGCCAGAGAGAGAGGGAGACACAGAATCTGAAGCAGCTCCAGGCTCTGAGCTGTTAGCACAGATCATGACCTGAGCCGAAGTTGGATACTTAACCAAATGAGCCACCCAGGTGCCCCTATTTATTTTTTTAAGTTTATATTTTTATTTTGAGAAAGAGACATCATGAGGGGGAAGGAGAGAGAGATACAGAGAGAGAAAATCTCAAACAGGCTCCTCACTATCAGCACAGAACCTAATTCAGGGCTCAGACTCACAAAACCGTGAGATCATGACCTGAGCTGAAATCAAGAGCTGGATAATTAACCAACAGAGCCACCCAGGCGCCCCATGTTTTATTTATTTTTGAGAGAGAAAAGTGCATGAGGTGGGGTGGCAGAAAGAGAGAGGGAGACAGAGGATCTGAAGCAGGCTCTGCATTGACAGCATTGAGCCTGATGTGGAGCTCGAACTCACGAACTGCAAGTTTATGACCTGAGCTGAAGTCAGACGGACACTCAACCGACAAAGCCACCCAGGCACCTCTGAATAAAAATGTAATTTTAAAAGATCGAAATAATCCACACTCATAAAAAGAAATCTAAGCAAACAAAAGTATGTGCAACAAAAGTGAAAATCTTCTTTCCTTATACATGCACACACTCTAGGCTTAGAGCGGGAAACCTTACCTCTACATAGTATTTTTTTGTATTTTCATAGGTGGGTTTCTTTTTTATTGTATACATAAGGCTCTCATAGTATTCTACATCCCCTTTCATGACAGTTATCTAGTAAAATTGAGATTACAATGATGCCTGCCTTACTGGGGCTTTGTCACAATTAAATGAGTTACTATATGTAAAAGGCTTAGTTACTATCTGTAAAAGGCAGTGTCTGGAATATAAAAAGCACTACCTAAATTTCGACTCTTTTCATGTGTTTATTATTTAATTCCCCACTCTACTTCATAGACATCCCCTCCGTATTAAGACTATCTCAACATAATACTTAGGACAAAATTAAGAAATGTTTAAAATTAAACAAACGAATAGCTGACTTATCTATTCCTCTCATTGCTTGGAGAAGAGGTGCCTGTGGAAAGCTCCCCCTTTATCTACTTCCCCATGGTGACCCAACTGGCCTTCACCTGAATGACCATGAACCCCAGATGGGCAGTCTATTCAGCCAAATGCCTGCTACTCAGAGGCCCTGGGGTATCTGAACTATTTGTACCTTTCTGGAGAGAAGGAAGCAGAAATGCCCTGAGCCCTCTGGAAATCAACATGCAGATCTTCTTCTGCTTACGATGAGACTCCATGTGAACAAACCCATAATAAGCTGAAAATATCTGTAACTTGAAAATGCATTTAATACACATAAACCATAAACATCATAGCTTAGCCTCGTCCATCTTAAACCTGCTCAGAACACTTCCATTAGCCTACAGTTGGGCAAACTCATCTAACATAAATGCCTTTTATAACATAACATTGTATAAGAAAGTGTCAACTATTTCATTTAATTTCTTGGATGGTGTACTGCACGTGAGAAACAGAATGGCCACATGGCCACAGAATGGTTGTAAGCATAGGCCTTGTTTACCTCTCCTGGTCACGTGGTTGACAGGAGGCTGCTGGCAGCACCCGGCGTCACCAGGGAGGATTGTGAGGGGTATAGGTTGCCCCGGAAATGATCAAAATTCCACATTCCAAGTACAGTTTCTACTGAATATTGCCTTTGCGCCTTCGTAAAGTCAAAAAGTTTTAAAGTCAAACCATAGAGTCAGGGAGTGTCTGCAGTTGTGTTGTGCCCTTCTAGGTGTGGCCGCAAAACAGAAGGGAAAAAAGAGATCAGGTTGACGGTGCAGCTGTAGAAAAATTTACATTTTACATTTATCACTGAAAATGTGTCAGCAGGGAAGACTAGTTTTAATAATTGGCACTGAGATACGAGATTACAAAAGTCAGTTATCACTGCAGCCAGCATGACTACCATCTGTATTTTGGATTCAGGAGCAAAACATAAAAGAAACCATATCCAATTCACAGCCCAGCAAATGGCAGTGGTTCAAGAATCCAGGAACAGTCTTCTACAGGATGTTTGTAGAATCCTTGTCATTTCTTAGTTTCGATCCTTTTTAAAATAAAGACTTTGTTCATTCATAGAATAGAAGTATACCTAAACCAGAAAAAGACATCACAAGAAAAGAAAATTAAAAACAGACAACTCTCATGAACATAGACACAAATCCTCAAAAGAAATTGGAAAACCAAATCCAATAACATAATAAAAAAAGAATAACACATCATACCCAAGTGGGGTTTGTCCAAGGGATGCAGGGATTGTTCATTATTTGAAAACCAATCAATGTAATTCTCACATTTGCCACTTGAAGGAAAAAAAAACAGGGTTAAAGCAATAATCAGATGCATAAAAAGCACCTGGCAAAATTCACATCTATTTATGATTTTAGAAAAAAGAGATAAAAGTCATCTGGATTGTAAAGGAAGAAGTAAAAGGATCCCTCTTCACAGACGGCCCTGGAGAATTCATACGCACACACGAAACATCATCTAGCTAATACGTGATCGCAAGATTGCAGAATGTAAAAGCAACACATAAAAATCATATATTTATATACTAGCAATAAAAAATTGGAAACCAAAATTTAAAAAACCATGATCACTTGGCAATAGCTAAGAAAATCAAATGTTTAGATATAAATCTTCTAAAACATATACAGGATCTATATGCTTAAAGCTATAAAACACTGATGAAAAAAATCAAAGAGGACATATATTAAAAAAAAAGGGGGGGGTGAAATCATGCCCTGTTCAGGGACTGGAAGGCTCAATAGGGTATAGATTTGAAACTCTCCAACTTGATAAATAAATTTGTCAGTCCCTATCAAAATCTCAGATTTTTGGTAGATATGGATGAACTGATTTTAAAATTTATACACAAAGGCAAAGGAACTAGGATAGCTAAAACAAATTTTTTAATGTTTATTTATTTTAGAGAGACTGCAAGTGGGGGAGGGACAGAGAGAAAAGGACAGAGGATCTGAAGTGGACTCTATGCTGACTGTAGGGAGCCCTATGTGGGGCTCGAACTCACCAACTGTGAGATCATGACCTGAGCTGAAGTCAGACACTTGACCCAACTGACTGAGCCACCCAGGGGCTCCTAGGATAGCTAAAACAATTTTAAAAAAGAAGAGCAAAGCCAGGAGAATCACACTATCTAATTTTAAGACTTACTACAAAGTAATCAAAACAATGTGGTACTAGCAACAAGAGGGATACATACGTGAATGAAACAGAGTATAGAATCTAGAAACAGATACACACATCTATGGCTAACTGCAGCTCACAAAGGTGCAAAGGCAATCCAGTCCAGAAAGGACTGGTTTTTCCCCCCAACAAGTTGCTCTGAAACAGTTGGACATCCACAGGTAGAAAAATGAAGCTCACACCGTGTACAGAAATTAACGCAGAATGGATGTTTAATTTTCAATGTGAAACATCAAAGTATAAAACTTTTAGAAGAAAACAAGAGAAAATCTTTAAGACCTGGGGGTTAGGCAAAGAATTCTGAGACTTGACCAGAAAAGCATGATCCATGAAAGAAAAATATAAATATATTGGACTTCATAAAAATTAAACACTTTTGGTAATAAGGGAAGCAGAATGAAAAGACAAGCCACAGACCAGTAGAGAATGTCTATATGTCATATGTCCAACAAAGGATTTGTAACAAAAATATGCAAAGAACTCTGAAAACTTGACAGTAAGAAAGCAAACAATTGAATTGAAACTGAGTAAAAGACCTTAAACATTTTACTAAAGAGGATAAAACCAATAAGTACGTGAAAGGATGTCTGATATCATTAGCCATTGGGAAAATACTGATTAAAATCTCAATGAGATAGCTCGACACACGTTAGAACAGCTAAAATAAAAGCCCCGACAAACCAAGCACTGAGGAGGATGCACTCATGCATCAGAATGTGATTCCAAAACATTGCAGGGAGACTGAAAGCAGGTGCAGCCACACTGGGAAACAATTGGATAAATTTTTATAAAATGAAACATAAATTGCCATATAACCCATCAGTTGCACTCATAGTTACCCCAGAGAAATGAACTTTATGTTTACCCAAAAATGTTTCCAGAAGCATTTATAGAAGATGTATTCATAATTGCCAAAATTGAAAGAATCCCATTGACTTTCAATAAATTAATGGATTTTAAAAAACTGCTGTGGTTCATCTCTATGATGGATTAAAAAGGAACAAACTATTGATACATGAAACAACTTTGGTGACCCTCAAGGAATCATGTCAAGTGAAGGAAGTTGCTCTCGCTTTCTTTTGGTGGTATTGGCATATCTTTCCCTATTCCTTTATTTTAATCATATTTACTTATATCTATGATCTATATTATATTTTAAATGGGTTTCTTGTAGACGACATTTAATTGGGACTTTGTTTTGTTTTATTTTTGAGAGACAGAGAGAGACAGAGACAGAGAGATCGAACGGGAAGAAGAGAGAGAGAGGGAGAGAGAATCCCAAGCAGGCTCCACGTGAGTTCAGTGCGGGGCTCCAACTCACGAACCATGAGATCATGACCTGAGCTGATGCAAGAGTTGGATGTTTAACTGACTTAGCCACCCAGGCACCTAAATCAGGTCTTGTTTTTTGATCCACTCTGACATCTCTGTCTTTTAATTGGCATAGCAGATTATTGACATTTAAAGTGATTATGGATATAGTTGTTTTACTGTCTACCATATTTGTTGCTATTTCCCATTCATTCCTATTTCTGTCTTCCATTCTTTTTCTGGCTTTCAAAGTTTTGGGGGTACCCGAGTGGCTCAGTCAGTTATGCAGCTGACTGCAGCTCAGGTCATGATCTCATGGTTTGTGAGTTCAAGTACCGCATCGGGCTCTGTGCTAACAGCTCAGAGACTTGAGCCTGCTTTGGATTCTGTGTCTCCTTCTCTTTCTGCCCTTTCCCTGATCATGCTCTCTCTCTGTCTTTCAAAAATAAATAAACAGTAAAATTTTTTAAAAGTTTTAATTATTTTATATAATTCCATTTTCTTTCTTTTCTTACACTATCAATTATATTTCCATTTTAAACCTTTATTTTTTAAATTAAAAAAAAATTTTTTTTGAGATACAGAGAGAGACAGTGTGAGCAGGGGAGGGGCAGAGAGAGAGGGAGATACAGAATCTGAAGCAGGCTCCAGGCTCTGAGCTGTCAGCACAGAGCCTGACATGGGGCTCAAACTCACGAACCATGAGATCATGACATGAGCCAAGCCAGACACTTAACTGACTGAGCCACCCAGGTGCCCCTTAAACCTTTATTTTTAAGTTTCTTTATTTATTCTGAGAGAAACAGAAAGAGAATAAGTGGGGGAGGGTCATAGTGAGAGGAAGAGAGAGAGAATCTCAAGCCGGCTTTGCACTGGCAGCGCAAAGCCCGACATGGGGCTTAAACTCATGAAACCATGAGATCATGACCTGAGCCGAAGGCAAGAGTTAGACACTTAACTGACTGAGCCACCCAGATGTTGCCTTTTAAAACTTTTTTAATGGTTGCCCTAGAATTTGTAATATATGAGTTATAGCCAATCCAAGTTCATTTTCAAATAATACTCTACCACTTTGTGGTTAGTGCAGTGTCTTGTAATAACAAAATATTCCAAATTCCTCCCTCCAAACAAACTATTATCTGTTTGATTAATTAAGAATAAGGAAAAGGAGGTGCCTGGTTGGCTCAGTTGGTTGAGCATCCAACTCTTGATTTCAGCTCAGGTCATTATCCAAGGGTCGTGAGACTGAGCCCCAAGTCCAGCTCCATGTTGAGCATGCAGACTGCTTGAGATTCTCTCTCTCTCTCTCTCAAAGAAGAAGAAAAGGAAGAGGTTCTTTAAAGTTTTTTTTAGTGTTCATTCATTTTTGAGAGAGAGACAGAGACAGAGCATGAGCAGGGGAGGGACAGAGAGAGAGGGAGACACAGAACCTGAAGCAGGCTTCTGGCTCTGAGCTATCAGCACTGAGCCTGACATGGGGCTTGAACCCATGAACTGAGAGATCATAACCTGAGCCGAAGTCGGAGGCCTAACCAACAGAGCCACCCAGGCGCCTCAAGAAAAGTTTTTATTTTATTTTCACCTATTCCTTTTCTAACACTCTTCCTTTTTTAAAAAAATGTAAATCTGGGGGCGCCTGGGTGGCTCAGTCGGTTAAGTGTCCGACTTCGGCTCAGGTCATGATCTCAACGATTCGTGGGTTCAATCCCTGCATCAGGCTCTGTGCTGACAGCTCAGAGCCTGGAATCTGCTTCAGATTCTGTGTCTCCCTCTCTCTCTGACCGTCCCCTGCTCATGCTGTGTGTGTCTCTCTCTCAAAAATATATAAAAAACATTAAAAAAATGTGAATCTGAATTTCTTACTGGCATCATTTTCCTTGTCTTTGAAGAACTTCTCAAATATCTTGCCAGTCAGGACCTACTGGCAACCAGTTCACCCAATTTTTGTTTGTCTGAGAAAGTCTTTATTTCTCCTTAACTTTTGAAGGATAATTTCACACGGCACAGAATTCTAGGTTCGTGGTTCTTCTCTCTCAACACTAACCTATTCACCTCTATTCACTCTATTCTCTTCTTGCTTGCATGCTTTCTGAGAAGCCACATTAGTTCTTCTCTTTCTTCCTTTGTAGGTAGGGTATTCCCTCCCCTGCTTCTTTCAAGTTTTTTTCTTTAATTTTATGCAATTTCAGGATGATATGGTTAGGTGTAATTTTTTGTTTTGTCTGTTTATTTGTTTGTTTTTTTGCATTTATCCCACCCCAAGTTCTGAGCTTTCTGGATCATAGTTTGGTGTCTGATACTAATTTGGGGGAAATTTTCAGTCATAATTGATCTAAATGTTTCTTTTCTTTTCTCTTTTTCTTCTTGTGTTATTCCCATTATATCCCAGAGTTCTTGGATATCCTGTTCCTTTTTTAAATTTTTTCAGCCTTTTTTCCCCTGTGATTTTTAGTTTTGGAAATTTCTACTGACATATCCTGAAGCTCAGAGATTCTTTCCTCAGCTGTATCCAGTCTACTAATGAGCCCATGAAAGGCGTTCTTTTTTCTGTTACTGTGTTTGTTTGTTTTTATCTCTAGCATTTCTTCCTGATTCTAAGACTTTCCATCTCTCTGCTTACATTACCCATCTGTTCTTGCGTGTTGTCTAGGTTTTCCATTGGAGCCCTTGACATATTAATCATAGTTGTTGTAAATTCCCAGTCTCGTAATCCAACATCCCTTCCATATCTGAATCTGGTCCTGATGCTTCCACTACCTCTTCACACTGTGGGGGGTTCTTGCCATTTACCATGCTTTGCAAAGTTTTTTTGGTTGTTAAAAGCCTGACATGATGTGCTCAGATACAGGGAGCTCTGGTAGCAGTGCCTGGGTGGCTCAGTTGGCTAAGCAGCTGACTTCAGCTCAGGTCATGATCTCATGGTTTGTGAGTTCAAGTCCCGCATCAGGCTCTGTGCTGATAGCTCAGAGCCTGGAGCCTGCTTCAGGTTCTGTCTCCCTCTCTCTCTGCCCCTCCCCAGCTCACACTCTTTCTCTCTGTCCCTCAAGAAGGAACTAAACATTAACAAAATTTAAGAAAATGTTTTTAATGTTTAATAATTATTTTTGAGACACAGAGAGACAGTGCCTGAGTCGGGGGAGGGGCTGAGAGAGAGGGACACACAGATTCAGAAGCAGGCTCCAGGCTCTGAGCTGTCAGCACAGAGCCTGATGCAGGGCTCAAACTCAACTGTGAAATCATGACCTGAGCCAAAGTTGGACACTCAACTGACTGAGCCACCCAGGTGCCCCTAAAAAAAATTTTTTTAAAGGAAATCTGGTAAATAGGCCTTTAGTGGTATGGCAGTCAGGTGTGGAAGGAGGAAAATGTTCTGTACCAATGATTAGGTCTTAGTCATTTAGTGAGGCCGTGGCCCTGGGCTGTGAACTGCACACAGGCTTCTCCATTTTCTCTCCCCTTAGGTGGAATAGAAGGCTAGAGTCGGCTATGTCCCTTCCCCTAATTAAGGATAAAGTTCTGACCAGTAGGTTAGGCTCTGGTTTCTCTTGGGGTAGGCTTTTGTTAAGAAGAATGGAACACTGGCATATTTCAAAATGGGCACTTTTTCCTTTCCTTTGCCAGAAAGCGGTACAAGAGGATTTCCCCCCAATATTGTCCAGGAGAACCTGGTACAGCTAAAAGTCACAAAGCATGGGCATCCCCCAGGATTCTCTCCCCACGCCCCCTCCCCCTCTGAGCCCCGAGTTTTTAACTCTCAGACTTGCCCACACTGAGCCTCCAGCAATCTGACAGCTACAGTTTAGATATTCCTATCCCAATACTGGTGCCCACGGAGGTTTCTGCTACACTAAGTGGCAATTTTTTGTATGTGCCTGTTTATCTCTCATTTTGGGGGTGGCAGTTTGCTCTGTGAGCTCACTTTTCTGATGAATGTAAGAAGAGTTGATTTTTCAGTGTGTTCAGCTTTTTGCTTGTTTGTTGGTTGGATGGACCAATGACTTCCAAGTTCCTTCCATGCCAGACCAGAAACCAGAAGTCAACTTCATGTTAATTAGAAAAATAAGACTCTTAAAATGGTTAAAAGGTAAATTTTATGTTAGGTATATTTTAGGACAATAAATTTTTTTTAAAATAACATTAAATAGGAGTGCCTGGGTGGCTCAGTTGCTTGAGCGTCCGACTTTGGCTCAGGTCATGATCTCATGGTTCATGAGTTCGAGCCCGGGATCGGGCTCTGTACTGACAGCTCAGAGCCTGGAGCCTGCTTCGGATTCTGTTTCTCCCTCTCTCTCTGCCCTCCCCTGCTCTCTCTCTCTCAAATAAACATACATTTAAAAATAACATTAAATAAAAGAAAAAGTGAGACATTTAAGAATGAGACATTTTAAGTGAGGGACAGGGTATAAGGAATAAGGTGGATTTTTTCAAATGCTTGCAAGATGTCTCTACTTGATAATGCCATCAACACATCAAACTCAACATAATTTGAATACTTTTAACTTGCTTCACTTCCTATATTCTTGACTTTCACTATAGTGCCACCTTCTGTTGGTCACCCATGCTCCAAACCTTGGACCGTATTTGACCACTCTCTCCAACAATTAATCAATTGCTACATCATGTCTATTATGTATCCATAATTCAGTTGTATATCAATTTTCCCTTTTTCTTCCCTTCTGCCTCTCCTCTAGGCCATCACCACATGTTAGGATTTTGTAATTGCTTCCTAACATCTCCCTCCCTTAAGAGTCTGCTTTAGAGTCAGACCAACCTGAGTTTAAACCCTGGTTCTGCCACTTAACTCTTTTGGCCTTGGGTATAATATGATTTAAAAAATTATTTTTAGTGTTTTTTAATTTATTTTTGAGAGACAGAGAGAGACAGCATGAGCAAGGGAAGGTCAGAGAGAGGGAGACACAGAATCTGAAGCAGGCTCCAGGCTCTGAACTAGCTGTCAGCACAGAGTCCGATGCAAGGCTCAAACCCACGAGCCATGAGATCATGACCTGAGCTAAAGCCCGACGCTTAACCAACTGAGCCACCCA
Organism: Suricata suricatta; assembly: GCF_006229205.1. NCBI lineage: Eukaryota > Metazoa > Chordata > Mammalia > Carnivora > Herpestidae > Suricata > Suricata suricatta. The sequence goes on from NC_043707.1 coordinate 51,614,172, forward strand.
GGCGCCCCTAATATGCTTAACCTCTCTGAAGCATAGGCATCATCTGTAAGATTGAGGTAATAATAATATTCAACTCACAGGGTGATTGTGAAAATTAGAAAATACTATGAGCCAGGCACTGCATCTTAAATCTATTACCCATTACTTTTATGGAAGAGACAATGTGTGTGTATAAAGGGCTTGGCATGGTGTTAGGTGCATAGTAGACACCCAGTCATTGGCTGCTTTATGTGATTTTTCTTCATCTCGGTCCATTTTAGGCACTACTGTCAAATTAATTTTCCTAATGAGCAGTGTTGCTTACGTCCATCTTGCTCAGAATCTCTCTTAGACTCCCTCTTGTATATTGAAATAAGCCCAAACTCCTTTCAAAGCATTCAAAGCTCTTGATCTGTTCCTTCCTCCCTTTCAAATGTTCCCTCCAGAATTTCACTACTCACGAGACGAGACGCCATGCATACTCCTGGTTTCCCCTCTCTTTAGCTTTGTTCAAACCGTTCTCTCCCTGGAATGCCCTTCCTCCTCCCATCTGCTGAGTAAATATTTGCTGAGTAAATAGATAGTGTCCTTTGGAAAAGCCCCCCCAAGCGAAGACGGTTCTTATCCGTGCTGTATATCCTTCCTGTGGTGGAGACACACAGGGCAGCCTATGTTTATTTTCAGCAGGACTCTCTGTGGGAGGGACATATATACAAACGAAGAGGTTTTAAAGGAGTCCATCGTGTTCTGCAGGGCCTCAGCCCCTCCTGAACACAGATGCCACATACAACTGATGCCAAGAGGTGATATTGCTCAACTCGGTTTGCTCTGTTAACCTCTCCACTCAGGGCAGATTTACTGAACACCTATGAAGACGATGGCAATCAGAGCACATTTAAGACTAGCCCGCTGTTGGAGAGAAGGCTCACACAATGGCAAACAGTTCCCCGGGGGAATTCGGAATCACGTTCTAAGCTCTGTGATGGCTCAAGAAAAGTCTGACCAGGGTGAGCCTGTGCACTAGAGAAGGGGTTAAAGAGACTGGAGCCAGATGAAGCTTTGTGACAGCCATGCCTGGAGTGAGTCTTCATGTCCCCCGTGCTTGGAGAATGTATGGTATGCTAAGGCAAACATCTGGTGAGTGCTGGGGAAATGCAAACCAATGATATTCTCCATTAAGTGATGAGCCAGGCCCAGGAAAGTTCCCTAAAAGGCAGCTCTCCTACAGTCACTGGTAACTTGCTGCTGCTAAAGGAATGGGTGCAGGTGAAAAAATTTTCCCCCAAAATCCACCTCCCTACACCCAGTGCAGTCCATTTGGTTCAGCGTAAAGTCAGTTGTTTAAAATACTAAGACGTTAATGACAGCAGGCATGGTAAGTGTGGGTTCATGAAAAAAATGGGTATAAATGGTTTTCTAATTTTACTGAAGACCTTAGCCCAGCTTAACTCAAATTCTTGACAAGTCTCTACCTGAGGTTTTATTCCCAGAATATTCTCAGCTCCTGACTTTGGGTTACTCGGAATAGGGTAAGAGCTAAACTGAAAACAAAGCTTTCACGATGGATTTGGGTTGAACCCGGCCCGACCATCAACTACCTCTCTGACCTTGAACCTCACAGAAGTGCTTTGTGGTTCAGCTTCCTTGTTTTGACAAGCGGGGTGATACCGCCAATGTTAAGGTTTGTTGTGAGGATCTGATGAAATGATGTGTGCGGAATGCCTGACAGAGTCAATGCTCAATTTCTGATGGTTATCATCATCACAGAAATGATTGGAGGTCTCCCCACATCCATCCCCTCCCCAAACCATCTTCTCCAAAGCTACCTAAACTATAAATTTTAATAGATTCTTCTGCATTGCTTTCACTCCTCTTATAACAGTAATAGTAAATAATAATAATAATAATAATAACAACAACAACAACAATGGAAGCCGCAAGAGCACAGCTGCTATAGAAGGTTTACTCTATGCCATGCCCTGTGGTGGGACTTCTCAATCTTTATCTCCAATTCTCATTATCTCTACTTTACAGTGCCAGAGACTGAAACTCAGAAAAAAGAAGTGACTTGTGCAAAGTAAGTAGCAGAGCTGGAATCAGAACTCGGGTGTTCTCTATCCAAAGCATAGGCTCTTTCTGCTCTTCTGGGAAGAGCATATTCTCTCTTCTGGGAAGATAATCTCCTTTCCGGACACGAAGACCACAGACACAAGCTACCCCGTAACAACTTTCAGTCATTTTCTAACTGTCTGCCTACAGACCTTTCATTCACTCATTCATTTGCTCCACAAACGTTTATTGAGTGTGCACTAGGTGCCATGGATATAAAACTGATTAAGGCAGCTTCTGTTTCTATGCCTCCCCACACTGTCATGGGGAAGAGAGACACATGAAAGGGTAAGTGGGGCAGTCAGTGATTAAAAGGGCAGAGTAGGACTCCAGATTCCAGGTGAACTTGAAGGGAACAGTGATGGTGTCAGGAAAACTTCACAGGAGTTTTTCTGAATCATTATCCTGTTGTTTATTTCATGCACTCCAGAAACACATTTTTTTAATTTAATTTAATTTTTTAATAGTTTATTGTCAAATTGGTTTCCATACAACACCCAGTGCTCTTCCCCACAAGTGCCTTCCTCCATCACCACCACCTCCCTTCCTCCTCCCCCCACCCCGCTCCCCCTTCAACCCTCGGTTCCTTTTCAGTATTCAATAGTCTCTCGGGTTTTGTGTCCCTCTCTCTCCCCAACTCCCTTTCCCTCTTCCCCTCCCCCTGGTCCTCCATTAGGTTTCTCCTGTTCTCCTGTTAGAACTATGTGTGCAAACATATGGTATCTGTCCTTCTCCGCCTGACTTATTTCGCTTAGCATGACACCTTTGAGGTCCATCCACTTTCCTACAAATGGCCAGATTTCATTCTTTCTCATTGCCATGTAATACTCCATTGTGTATATATACCACATCTTCTTGATCCACTTATCAGATGATGGACATTTAGACTCTTTCCATGATTTGGTTATTATTGGCAGTGCTACTATGAACATTGGGGTACATGTGCCCCTATGTGTCAGCATTTCTGTATCCCTTGGATAAATCCCTAGCAGTGCTATTGCTGGGTCATAGGGGAGTTCTATTGATAGTTTTCTAAGGAACCTCCACACTGTTTTTCAGAGCAGCTGCACCAGTTTATATTCCCACCAACAGTGTAGGAGGGTGCCCATCTCTCCACACCCTCGCCAGTATCTATAGTCTCCTGATTTGTTCATTTTAGCCACTCTGACTGGGGTGAGGTGGTATCTCAGTGTGGTTTTGATTTGTGTTTCCCTGATGATGAGTGATGCTGAGCATCGTTTCATGTGCCTGTAGGCCATCTGGATGTCCTCTTTGGAGAAGTGTCTGTTCATGTCTTCTGCCCGTTTCTTCACTGGATTATTCATTTTTCGGGTGTGGAGTTTGGTGAGTTCCTTGTATATTTTGGATCCTAGCCCTTTATCTGATATATTGTTTGCAACTATTTTTCCCATTCCATCGGTTGCCTATATCTTGATTGTTTCCTTCAGAAACACATTTTAAGTAGCTACTGTGTTTCAGGCGTTAGCCTAAACCCTGGGATTAATATAGCCAGGTCTCTGTTCAGTCTATGCCTCTAAGAAATTTATGTCTAGCTAGGAGGGATGGATCATAAATCATTCAGTGTCACTGAAATTGCATTGGGGCCCACAAGGAAATGGTTAATGCTATTGGCCAAGGGTGGCTCTAGTGGCCCAGTTTCTTTTAAAAGAAATGTTTTTCTTTTCCTCCTCCTTTATTCCTGTCTTACTGGTCTTTTGGCACTTTAAGCGCCTTTGAGGATATCCCACAGACGTGCCAAGTAAAAATAGCACATCCAAAACTGCATTTATGTTTTACGACATTCTCCAGGGGGCAGAAGCTATAATTCAAAGCTCCATCTCCTTCGTGTCACTGAGGTGTTGCTAGTTAAAGAGACATCAGCCTATCTTATGTGTCATGGTTCAAATCATTACACACAGCATCACAAACTGCAGGATTAATTATGTTAAAAGGACAATAAATAACTTCCTGCTATTTGCCCATGATTGCGCTTTCTGGAGCGCACTATGGTCCAAGACAAAGTGGAGCTCCGTTAACTGTGCATGTGGCTCTCCTCTCATAAATTGTTTCTTCGACCTACGGAGTCTCAGTCCCAGTAAGTGAAAGCAAGTTCAATAAAGAGTCTTCGAAAGTAAGGAAACTTAATATAGGAGAAAGATGTCCTTTTACATCAGGATCAACTGTGTGGCCATTTGGAAAATAAGGTTGGCATCCACACGGCGTGTCTTTGTACCAAAATAAAGTCAAGATGAATCAGAAATATTTAAACTTTGAAAACTGAAATCCTAGAAGCACCAGAAGGAAACATGGGAAGATTTTTTTCTTTTCTTTTCATAACCTCAGAGTAGGAAAGGGTTGAAGTCATATTAGAAAGTATTGATAAATCCAGTCACGTAAAAATAAAAATTTTCTGGGGCGCCTAGGTGGGTCAGTCAACTAAGCATCCAACTTTGGCTCAGGTCATGATCTCACAGTCCATGAGTTCGAGTCCCACGTGGGGCTCTGTGCTGACAGCTCAGGGCCTGGAGCCTGTTTCAGATTCTGTGTCTCTTTCTTTCTCTGTCCCTCCTCCACTTGCACTCTGTTTCTCTCTCTCAAAAATAAATAAACATTAAAAATTTTTTTAAATAAAAATTGCATAGTAAAAAAAATCACCATAAGTAGTCAAAATCAAATAACAACTGGGCAAGGGGGAGTATTGGAAACTTAGAATATAGCAAAAAGGGTAATATATATAATAATATCCTTTATATGTGATATAAAATGTGTATACAATAAAATATAATGTCCTTATCCTATAGAAATATAAAATTATCCTTTTTGGATATTGCAGGTAGAACTGAGGTATTATAGGGGAAATATATCTATAAAATTTGTAATTTAATATAAAAAAGAATTGCTTGGATCCACTGGCTCTCCAGGACGTCAGCTGCTTGCTCAGTGCCGTCCCCTGGCCACAGCCCTTGTTGCCTTGTCACCAACACACTGCTGGCTTGTCCTTCCAGGAGGAAGGCTGGACAAAGGCCACAGTTGTGTTGGTGCCCAGATGTGGGACACAGGACTCATCCCTCTTCTGGACTTCGGGAAACGCCACGCCACAGGACACGGGATCTACCCCCCACCCCGCCCCCTGCACGCGGTCCTGGGTGTGCCACCCAGAAGCGCATGGCAACTAACCCTCTGTGGTGCAAATACCGACCTAAGAGACTGTGGATGGGAGGAAAGGGACAGAAGACAGCCCCTCCTCTCCACCCTCCAAGCCCTTGACCCTGATACTCACGGACCTGAGCCACTGTCCGTTTCCTCACAAAGCTGTGGCCACCTTGGTAATGTACCACCTTGCATTTGCTTTCCCTACTTTGTGGCCTCACTTCCATTTCTCCCTTAAGTCTTGCTGTCCTGGGATTGCACTCCCCCGGTGAAGCCTTAGCGGGTAAGCTTTGTCTCAGCCCGTTTCCTAGGGAACCTGAGCCAAGACCATGTATAAAGAACTATTAAAAGACAATATTAAAAAGGCCAATAATGCTGTAGAAAAGTAGGCAGATATGAATAACTAGTTCACAAAAAAGTAACTGCAAAGGCAACTATAAATAACTTTTTAAAGATGTTTATTTAGTTTTTGAGAGAGAGAGAGAGAGAAAGAGAGAGAGAGAGAGCGAGCATGAGCAGGGGAGAGACGGAGAGAGAGAGAAACACAGAATCCTGCTGTCAGCATAGAGCCCAGTGTGGGGCTTGAACTCATGAACTGTGAGATCATGACCTGAGCCAAAGTCGGACACTTAATCAACTGAGCCACCCAGGCACCCCTATAAACAATTCTTTAAAAACATGAACAGATGCTCAATCTTATTGATAATAACAGAAATAAAAAATAAAATTATAATGATATATATATATTTTTATCTACCACATTGAAGAGTCTGATAAGATTGTATGCCAGCAAGGCTGTGAAAAAAATAGGCGTTCTTGCTACTGGTAGAAATAGGTATTGCTGTGACCTCTATGGGATGTAATTTAGGAATATCTTTAAAAATAAAAGAACTCACATGTTCCTTTATCCAGCAATTTAAGCTTGTTGTTGTTTTCGTCATAAAAATATGTCCGTCAATTAGAAACTAGCCCAGTAAGTGATGATAAAGGGACAATTATACAGCTATTCAAAAAAGAAAGAGGAGGTGTTGTTGTTGGTTTTTTTAATGTACCAATCTCTAAAGATCTCACTTTGTATTAAGTAAAAATATCTCCAGAAAGATACACAGGAAATTGGTTATAGTGGTTGCCAGTTAGGGGCACCAATAAAAGGGCCACTTTACACCTTTTGTACCTTTTGACTTTTGTACCGGATGGATCTATTTTTCCTTGCCACATGTATCAAGTTCATCGTACAGTTAAACCACATCTATTTAAATTCACAAAGCAATGAATTTTGCAAATTGTACATACTTGTGAAACCACCACCACAATCGGGGTATAGAACATTTACATCATTCTCCAAAGATTCCTCATGCCCCTTCGCCATCCATCTCTCTCTCCATCCTGGTCCCCTACATCCCTGAACTGCCTTCTGTCTTTAAAGGCCAGTGTGCATGTTATATAAACGGAATCATACAGTATCTCTTTTGTATCTGGCTTCTGCACACTGGTAATGACTTAGAGATTCATTCATGTTATTTTGTATATTCAATAGCTTGTTTCTGAATAGCATTCTGTTGTATAGTTGGACCACATTTTGTTTATTCATCCAACTGTTGATGAACATTTGGGTTGTTTACAGATTTGGGCTATGTGAATAAGGTTGTTGTGAACCTTTTTGTGTAAGTCCTTGAGTGGAAATATGTTTTCATTTCTTTTGAGTAAATATCTAGCAGTGGGAAAGCTAGATTGTAAGTGTGTATATGTTAATTTCTTTAAAAATGCTGGTTTTCCAAAGCGATTGGACCCCCTCTCCATTTCCACTCCCAGTGCATGAGAATTCCAGTTACTCCACATCCTTGCCAATACTTGGCATTGTTGGGCTTGTAAATTTTATAATGAATATGTAATGGTGTATTATCTACTTTAAAAGATACAGGTAAGGGGCACCTGGGTGGCTCAGTGAGTTAAGTGTCCGACTCCAGCTCAGGTCACGGTCACACGGCTCATGGATTTGAGTCCCACGTGGAGCTCTGTGTTGACAGCTAAGAGGCTGGAACCTGTTTCGGATTCTGTGTCTCCCTCTCTCTCTGCCCCTCCCCTGCTTACTCGGTCTCTCTCTCTCAAAAATAAACAAACATTAAAAAAATTAAGATACAGTTAATATGAATAAAAATAGATAATAACTTATAACCTCTACCCCTAACTCTGTAAATAATGTGATAAGAAAGGTGGATGTTGACATTTTGAGAAAGGAGGCGTATTAGTTTTCTACTTCTATGTAACCAATTCCCATAATGCAACAGCTTAAAATGACCTACATTTATTTTTCACAGTATCTGCAGCTTAAGAGTCCAGACGTGACTTTGCTGGGGTCATCTACTCAGGGTCACACAAGGCTAAAATCAAGCTTTAGGCTGGGGCTACAGTCCTTTAGGCAGTCGGGAGTTCTCGTCCAGAATTCAGTTCCTCTGATTGTAGGACTGAGGTCCCTGTTTTCTTCCTGGCTGTCCTTTGGGGCCTGCTTTCAGCACCCAGAAGTCACCCATATTTCCTGGCATGTGGCCCTTTCATAGGCTTTCACAACATGGCGGCTCCCCTGTTGAAGCCCGGCGGGATGGTCTTGCTCTCTCCAGTTCTCTAAGACAGTATTATAAAACATCTGTAATCAGAGAAGTATCTGTCCCACTACGTTTACCATTTTCTATTGACTACATGCAGATCACACATTCTGCCCACACTCAAGGGAGAGGCTTACACAAGGCCATGGGCTCATCGGGGGACATCTGTCTATTCTGCACATGTGTGTCAGACTTGGGCAGTGGTTCTCAGATTTGAGTGTGCATAAGAACCACCGGGGGGGGGCCTATTAAGTTAAGATTCAGTTAAGCTTCGTGGGATGTATTCCCAGAGTTTCTGACCCAAAGAGCCTGAGATGGGGCCTCGGAATTTGTTTTGTAAGTGGGCAGTTGATGTCTCAGATGTGTCTGAGGCAGGTGGTCCCCAGGTCACATCTACAGAAACACGGTCATGGAGGTTGCTTCAAGGATTTGGAGAGGATCACACTTGGATCTGAGCCTCCCCTCTGCCAAGAAGCAAGTGAGATTGACTGATTCCACTTTTTCTTCTTAGAAGACCGAAGGAGAGGCTGGGTGCCATTTACCAACAGAGCCCTGCGGAGGCAAAGACCGCAGCCAGGGACAAAGAAGACCGTGAAGCAGAAAAACCCTAGGGCAAAACAGTCTACTAGGGCATTGCTGAAAGGTAAGGCTAATGGATCAAAGTAAAACCAACTGGTAATATAATGAAGTTTATTTTATGGTTCTACAGAACTTATTAGATGTAAAACACTGGCAAATCACTTCGCTTTCCTGAACTTCCATGTCAGCAAAATGAGGATAATAATACCTATTTCCCAGACCTCTTACCACATATCAGTGAGACATGGTTGGGGGGGTGGTGGGGAAGCCTGCATTCAAATATCTGCCCAATTCTGCCAAAAAAACTAGGACTTCAAAAAAGATTCCAGACTATCAAATTATTACCACAAAATTTGGTGCTTTTGTTTCTCCACTGAGACAAGGTAAAGAAAATAGGAAAGTAAAAAATGTGATTCGATAAAGATAAATATAAGAAACAAGGAAAGATTATCCAAGTATATAATTTATATTCCATGTCAAGGAGATAAACCTCCCTATGAGGAGAAAATAAATTTAAAGTCTGGGTTATAAAAGAAATATAACTATTTATTGCCTAGAAAAAAGAATTAAAACCAAAAAGACGAAAATGGTGGACATATTCTAAGTTCTGTCATGAGTATGTAGAAAACAGGATGTTAAAGAAAGAAGATTTTATGATCCCCAATTTTTAAAAAAATATTTAATGTTTATTCATTTTTTTCAGTGAGAGAGAGAGAGAGAGAGAGAGAGAGCGAGCGCACGAGTGGAGGAGGGACAGAGAGGGAGACACAGAATCAGAAGCAGACTCCAGGCTCTGAGCTGTCAGCACAGACACAGAGCCTGACCTGGGGCCTGAAATCACGAACCACAAGATCATGACCTGAGCCGAAGTCGGTCACTTAACTGACTGAGCCACTCAGGCACGCCGCTACCCCCCAATTTTTTTTGAGAGAGAGCAAGCTCATGACTGGGGTAGAGAGGCAGAGGGAGAGAGAGAGAGAGAGCGAGAATCCTAAGCAGTTTCCATGCTCAGCTGAGAGTCTGATGTGGGACTTGATTCCACAACCCTGGGATCATGACCTGAGCCGAAGTCATGAGTCATATGCTCAATTGACTGAATCACCCACATGCTCTTACAGTGCCAGATGTTAAGGGTCATAATGTACATTGAACAATGAGTGCTTAACAATTCTCAAGTGTTAGATCCTAAATAATGCAATAATTAACACAAGCCCAAAGCTGGTAAAAAAATTAAAGAGAAATAAATAAAAATATAATTGCATTGGGACTCCTTGGCACTTCCTTAACTAGTTAATTTCCATTTGAGAAAAAGAGAAAATGGAGCAAATGAAGTGATAAATGAAACAGAAAAGCAAGTTTTAAGTGCTCATTAACTTAACAGTTGTTGAAAAGACAGTCCATGTTTAATATTGATTCCTCATTAAAGCTTCACAATAAGATACGGAGATTTTTAATGCTTCTGTGAGAAGAATGCTATGCTTTTCCTGAAGAGCCCAGGTCACACTTTCTGGAGATTTATGACAGTTCTTCCGGTTACAGAAAGAACAGAAGGGTCACCCAGTGCTGTTCGTTCAACCTGGTATTGGAAATACTGGTAGTAGCTATTAGGTAAGGACATCAAAATATAGGGATGAAAAATACTACTTTTTATAGCTGACATGATTATATACCTGAAAGTTCCAAGAAAAGCAACCCCTAAATTACTAGAAATAATAAGTGAATCCAGAAAATATGTAGCTAAAAGAAACCAACATAAAACAATTGGTTTCTAGCTGTCAGTGAAATACAGCTGCATATTAATAAAAATATAAAATAAAAAAGAGAGACAGATTCCACTGTTAACCACGAACCAAAAATAAATTAGTTGAGGATTTTCTTTGAGCCACAAGATTTATTCCAAGAAAATTATTAAACCATAACAGAAAAAAGGAAAGGAGGATGTGAGCAAATAGAGAGATATACTGGATCATTATTAAAAAATGGTAAATCTAATAATGTGACCATATTTTCAAAGCTAATAGATTTACGGCAATATTAGTTTGAGGCCTTACAAAATACTTACAGAAGCTGAATAATTGATATCAACCTTATAGAATTATGGGAAAAAATAAAGACTGTCTCATAGGATTTAGAACGCACTGTAGGGGAACCTGGGTGGCTCAGTCAGTTGAGCCTCTGACTCTTGGTTAAGGCACAGGTCATAATTTCACTGTTCATGGGTTTGAGCCCCACATCGGGCTCTGCACTGACACCTCAGAGCCTGTTTGGGATCTCTCTCTCTCTCTCTCTCTCTCTGTCCCTCCCCTACTCTCAAGCTCTGTCTCTTGAAATAAATGCATTAAAATAAAACTAAAAAAAAAATGCTTTATAAAAAGCACATTTATCAAAACTATGATTCCCCAAACAGGGAAAAAAAATCAGCAGAACATCTCGACTTGGTAGAGCATCTTAAGCTTAAAACAGAACCAATTCCAAATTCCAGCTGTTCCTCCTTCAGTCTGCTCCATCTTAGTAAAGGCAAAACCTTTGGTAGTCTGGCCAAAATACTTGCAGTCATCCTTGACCTTCTTTTTCTTTTTTTTTTAATTTTTTTTAACAGTTACTTATTTTTGAGAGAGAGAGAAACAGATCACGATCAGGGGAGGGCCAGAGAGAGAGACACACACAGAATCAGAAGCAGGCTCCAGGCTCTCAGCTGTCAGCACAGAGCCCGACGCGGGGCTGGAACCCACAAACTGTGAGATCATGACCTGAGCTAAAGTCAGACACTCAACCGACTGAGCCACCCAGGTGCCCTTTGACCTTCTTCATCTCAGGTCAGAAGCAGGTCCAGAACCCACCACTTCTGGCTACCCTCCCCCTGGCCCCCCCCCCCACACCTTGACGTTGGCCATCATGGCTCCTTGACTGCATTCACGGTCTGGAGCCTCCTAACACATCCACTGCTTTGGAGTCTCTCTTATGGTCTTTCTTGCCCTGCAGCTGGAGCACGTCAGGCATCTTCCTCCCCAGGGAACTTGATGTTTCTTTACAGTTGCTATTCTCTCTTCTGGAACCTGCCCCCCCTCGCCCCCCCCCATAATTACACGCTTGTCCTTCCCTTCTTTCAGGTCTCTGGTCACATGTCATGAGTTCTCAGTGAGGTCCTTAAGTTCCCCATTGAAAACTCCAACTTTTTACCCCCATGCCAGGCTCCCTAATATTTCTCCTATCATACTTTTTAAATTTATGTATCCATCTATCATGTATTTTTAAAAATGTGTTTCCCTCCCTCCACTCCTTCACTGGAATGTTAGCTCCACAAGGACAGCGATGTTTGCTTTGTTCACAGCCCTATCCTTAACATCTAGAACAATGCCTGGCACATGGTAGGTGGTCAAAAGAAAATATGTTGAGTGGATGAAACAAAACAGAAATTCCTATGGCTCCAGATGTCCTACTTTATAAACTGAATTTACAACAAATGAAAAACAATACAGCATTGCAGAAAGATTTCATCATTTACTAATTGTTCAGGCAATGGGATGATAGCAAGGAAGTTGATTACTTCCTGCTATGTACTATTTTAAGGAAATGCATTATATCATATTGAATAATAAATTTCAGATAAAGTAAAACATACAGTAGCATTTTTACAAAGAAGAAAAAATCTTGTGTTTGAAGGGGTGATGAATGTCTGACCACTGAAGAAATGACAAATATTAAGAACAAGATAGAGAAATATGAATATATAAACACCATTCTAAAAAAGAAGTAAAGATTATTCTAAAATTTATACAGGCTATAGGAAAAACATATGTGAAAAATATACTTATTGGAAACTTATTCCAAAATAGGAAAGAACTGATACAAATATATAATTGTGTTTGGATTCCATTCTGTAAGTTTCCAAAGAAGATGAATAGTTTATTAACAAATAAAAAGGAAGAACAAACATCACATAGGAAAATACATAGCCTTGAAAGCAATAAAGAAAACCATGTTTAAACAAATTTACGATATCTTTCTGGAACTATTAAACCAGCAAGAATAAATACAAATAATAATTCTCAGGGCGCCTAGGAGGCTCAGTCGGTTAAGCATCCGGCTTCAGCTCAGTTCATGATCTCACGGTTCGTGGGTTCAAGCCCCACGTCAGGCTCTGTGCTGACAGCTAGCTCAGAGCCTGGAGCCTGCTTCAGATTCTGTATCTCTCTCTCTCTGACCCTCCCCTGCTCGCGCTGTCTCTCTGTCTCTCAAAAATAAATTTAAAAAAACCCAAAACAAAACAAAACAAAAAATAATAACTCTCATGTTAGCAGAACTGCGGGGCAATATGTACTTACGTGTTGCTGGTGATGATACGTTTGTATAATTCCTTAAACAATCAGATGATAGGTATCAAAAGCTATAAAAATGTTCATATGCTCCTGTCATATGTTCCGGACTATTTATTCCATTTTAGGAAACTTATCTACAAGAGGTAAATAAAACATTAAAACTCTTGTCATTATTTTGCCCTTGGAGTGACTTGCCCACGCAGCAAAGAGCCCAGAATCATAGCGTAGAGGCTGGATCATGTCAGGGCGTCATAAATATATAGCCAAATAGTTACCAAACCAAGTGAGATTTTACTCAGACTCCGTTTTCGGTTTTTGACATTAATCTGGAAGGAGGAAGAAGGAAGGATTTCAAGGCATTCACACCAAGAGCCGAGGGGCTCCCTTTGAGAGGTTGCAAGTTCCAGAGCCTTCAGGCCAGGCAGGCTGCCAGACAGTTCTCTCCCCTCACCCATTAGAGACAGCCCCAGGGCCCTGCCTGGAGGCAGTTCCCTTTGAACTGCTTCCTGGGAAAGAGGGCTGGTCCCGAATATGGTCCAAATAGGATCCCTGGGAACTCGGATGCAATGCCTTGCAGACCCTGCTGTGTGGCGGACAGATCCAGGAGCACACCCAGGAATTTAGGAAGTGGATAGTGCCGCTTTTTTTTTCTTCTAGTGAAAGCCTGCCCATTGGTTGAGAATGGATAGGGTCAAAATTAAATCCTGATGCTCCTGCATTTTCCCTGGGAACAATGACAAATTTGGCTGCTTGTGGCAGTGCATGGGCAGAAGAAGGGAGAGAGAGAGAGAAGGGGCCTGGAGGAGAGGGGGACATGTCTCTGGGGCATTTTTAGGAAGCTTTGCTATGTAATGTGCTGTGTGACCTCTTTCTCTTTGTCCCCAAAAGAATTTTGCTAAAGACTGACTCATCTTTTAAGGCTTTTTTGAAGTCGAGTTAGATTTCTTTGGAATGCTGAACTGGGATGATCCTGGGGCAGAAGCGGGATATTTATTCTGCCAGACACGAGATTATTGATTCACATAACCATGTTGAAGTGTCTACTGAGGCACTGTTTTTGGAGCTGAAAATATAGAAGTAAAGAAGGTACAGTCCTTGCTTTCAAGTTGCTCACAGTGTACTAACAGGACAGGCAAAAATAAAACAAAAAGGTAAATTGTAAGTGTAGTGGTGATAGATGCGGGAGGCTGAATAGTGCTTCATATGCAAATTCTACTCCCTGTCAATGTGACCTTGTCCAGGTGGAGTTAAGTGTAATCACAGGTGTCCTGGGACATTTGGCAGGTGGAAATTTTATTTTTTAATTTTAATGTTTATTCACTTTTGAGAGAGAGACAGAGTGTGAGGGGGAGAGGCAGAGAGAGAGAGAGAGAGAGAGAGAAGGAGACACAGAATCCGAAGCAGGCTCCAACTATAAACCATGAGATCATGACCTGAACCAAAGTCGGATGCTTAACCAACGGAGCCACCCAGGCATCCCACAGAGGAGAAGAAGGTGATGTGAGGGTACAAGCAGAGGCTGGAGGGATGCACTCTGAATAACGGAGGCGGAGGCAGGGGGCCACAGGGTCAGGAATGCAGGAATGGCCTCTGGGAGATAAAGACAAGGAAAAGGAATCTCCCTTCAGAGCCTCCAGAAAGAACAAGCCCCAATGACAGCTTGTTTTAACCCAGTAAAACCAATTTCTGACTAATGTTTTCCAAAACTGTAAGGAAATTAATTTGTGCTGGTTTAAGCTGTAAGATTTAATAGATGGAGGCAGAGATGGGAGGAAAAAGAGACCACGTTATGGAGCCAAGAAGGCCTTTATTGGAGTCTGCAATTCCCGGGCAAGGTTCCGTGACTCTGGAGCGGGGAGTCAGGGAAGTCGCGCCTGGTATGGGAGGGCAAGGTGTTTTATGGGTACAGGAGTTCCGGGTTTGAGCTCAGGTGGGCCGATAGCCAAGTAGGGGCATCTCTGGACGGTGGCAGGATTCAACTGGCTGTTCGCTTCGGTGGGGAGGGGGGTGCTGGAATTCCATGGTGAGGCATTCCAGTTTGAGACAGTCCTGATTGAGAGTGGGGGTGGTCAGTCCTGGTGGCGCCTAGATCTGTTATCTGACCTGCAATAAAATGGCCGCTGGTGCTTTTCAAATGGCTCGGGTCATCCCAGGTTTGCCAGTGGGGGTTGTCAGTGTTCGCAGCTCTCCACAGCAAAGTGGCCGCTCAGTTGCCTTCCCATGGCAACTCTTACATAAGCCACCAAGTTTGCAGTAATTTGGTAAAGCAGCAATAGGAAACGAATGCACCAGTGTTGAATGAAGTAAGGGGCACAGAATGGAATGGATGCCCTGTTGGCCTGTGGACACACGGTGCATACAGGTGTCAGAGGGAATTCAGAGAGATGCTGCCATGGACTCTTCCAAGTGGGGAAGGACCACTCACCCAGCACTCTGAGCTGCGAAGAGATAAGGCATCGTCCGAGGCCATACACGTGCATTCTCCAAGCAAACATTTATTATCTGCTCTGAGCTAGGACCTGTGTCGACTCTGGTGAGGATCTGAAGCTGAACACAGCAGCGTTCTTGTCTTCAAGGAGTTTCCCATCCAGCAGGAGAGAATCTGGCCTAAAAGCCCTGGGGTGTCCTTACATTGGACCAGTTCCTAAATTTCTTTGGGTTCGGTTCTTTCCGCATAAATCATAAAATGAGCTACTTCGCCAGATATTGTGAGGACCAAGTAATAAAATACGTGCAAAGCTGTTTTGTAACCTGTGAATCATATTGTAGGGCTGAATCGCAGTCTTTCCATAAACCCTTGTAAATCTGCAGATTTCCCCGCCTCCACCATTATCACCTTAGAAATGTTCCAGGCTCCTCTTTTAAATGTCCACAGTCAAACCCAGGTTGTGTGACTCCAATCAGGGCTTATTTCACCGTCAGGGCTATCTCAACAACAGACACAGAGTTAGGGGCTGGGTTTTATTAGTCTTTTTTATTTTTTCTCTTAAAAATTCCTGCTCAGGTGAAACTTTTTTTTTTTAAATGAGAAAGTGGCTCATTAACAAATCATGCGAAGGATGAACAGAATAGTTTCTGGGAAAGATGATCTGTTACTGTGAGCCTGAAGGTTAAATGCTGTTTAAAGTCTGCCTGTTCCGTCCTCCGCTGATACTCCCATATCAGATTTCATTGTGCTGAAAAATCGTGGTGATTGTTTGCAGTGGAGAGAAAGTCCCAGCTCCGGATTTGGCTCCTGGTTAAAAATAAAGGAGGAAATCATCGGTTTTGAAGTTGTAGATGTCTTGTCTTTCTGTTCTGTTCATTTCCGCTCCGCAGACATGGACTGAGTGCCTCCTCTGCCCGGCTGTGCACTGCACCGTGACCGGGCTCTGGGAACGGACTTCAAACCTGGTGAGGCTATGTGTCAGATGTGGTTTCTTTACCCCAGTGTGTGAACTTTTAACTCAAAGGGTTGTTATGATTTTTAAGGAAGATTCTAAAGCCCATTTCAAGCCTTTCTTCCTCTGTGTTTCTTACTGACCCTTAGCTAGAATGACTCTGCCTCTCCGTCTCTTTTTTCTCTGCCTCTGTCCCTTTAGGTCTCTTTGTCTCTCTCTCTCTCTCCCCCTCCATTCCCCGTCCCCTCTTCCTCCAAGAGCAGCTTTTACTCTGTATCTCCCAGGACACTTCATATTTCAAATATTTTGCTGCACAATCCCTACATTAGAATGTGCTCAAAATGCAAATATTTTGACAACTAAGCAACAGCTTCTGAAAGACTTTCGTATCCTCACACTAATAAAACACCAGACACTTGCACAGTGCTACTTCCCAGGACACTATGGGGATAGCCATAGCTACTATTATCATCCATCATTTATAGAAAAGGAAACTGAGGCACAGAGATATTAAATGACTTGCCCGGGTCTCCTTGGTCAGATCTTGTGGACCAATTTCCAGCTCCGAAAATATGGTCTCCGTAATCACGCATCCTGTCTCTTCCACTCCCCCCTGGCCTTGTGTGAAAGCTTTGCACATCTGTGTCTTTCACCTGTTCATGGGCAGAAACCTCATTATAGACTCCTCCCTTTGCTCCATGTGCCTCTTTTGTCCATAGTGGAAGTTCAGTACATAATTGTGGATTGGCTCATCAGCTCAGAAAAATATAGAAGAGGCGCCCCTGGGTGGCTCAGTCGGTTAAGTGTCCGACTTCAGCTCAGGTCATGATCTCACGGTTTGTGGGTTCCAGCCCCGCCTCAGGCTCTGTGCTGACAGCTTAGAGCCTGGAGCCTGCTTCAAATTCTGTGTCTCCCTCTCTCTCTGACCCTCAGCTGCTCACACTGTCTCTGTCTTTCAAAAATAAATAAAAAAACATTAAAAAATTTAAAAAAAGAGAAAAATATAGAAGATAAAAGAATATCTATAAAAGTTGTAATGATGTGGGGAAGGTTCCCTGATTATAATATTGAGTATGAAATGATATAAAATTGAATCTACATTATGGTATTAATAATATAAAAAATATATAGTGTTATTAATATACTGGAAGAGGGGCACCTGGGTGGCTCAGTAGATTTAGTATCTAACTCTTGATTTCTGCTCACGTCATGATCTCACACTTTGTGAGTTCAAGCCCCGAGTCGGGGTCTGTGCTAACGGTGTGGAGCCCACTTGAGATTCTCTCTCCCTCTCTCCTTGCCACTCCCTGCTTACTCTCTCTCTCAAAATAAATAAATAAACTTAAAAAAATTAAAAAATACACATATATATTCTGGAATGAAACACAGAAGAATGTTGGCAGTAGTGTCACTGAGTGGTGTGGCTGAGAGTGGTTTTTATTTGCTTATTTATACTTTTTTGTATTTTTGTATTTTTGTGGAATCAGCTTATGCTAACTTCATAAAGAGAAGATGAAAAATTTTAAATATATCATCCACTTAAAGGAAAGAACATCCACTTAAAGCAAGAACAACGTGGAAGATACTGGTTGACTGGAAGTTTGCCCTAGGGATTTGTGGCCTCCCTGAAGGCTTGAGTGGAATTTGGATTGTGGTGTGGATTTCACAGCCTGTGTGTGTGTGTGTGTGTGTGTGTGTGTGTCTGTGTCTGTGACATCTGCTCCACAATCTGATGGTGTATGTGGGAGGACACAGTTTAAATGACTTATGAACAAGAAAACGATTAATATAGTTTAAATGGCCCATAGGCTTTGGAGGAAACTGGTCTTAGAAAAGACTAGAGTGTCAGGACTGCAAGAAGGTCACAGAGATCCCGAAGTCTAATCTCCTTCTCTTATACATCAACAGCAAGGTCTACTTTGTTCAGGGAGTTGATCTGGGTTAACCCAGGTCGGAAGGAGAGGGTTGAATCATGAATGAAATTCTTACTTCTTCCTCTCTCTGGGGCGGACCTGTGGGAGCCTGAGCACACCTCCCGTGCTGGGCTGCTGCCAGCCCTGTCCGGCCCCCATGGCTGTCCTCAGTTATCCTGGCCACTGGGGGCATCCCACTTCTGTGGCTGTGTGTGTGAGGTCTAGTAAGGAGTAATTTGGAGCCATGGGACAGGGCTCTCTGAAGACCTGAAGACCACTCTGCTAAGCCAGAGTCTGCTCCATTGGACTTTTCGAGGACACAATCCCTACTCTTTCTAGGCCGGTGTGCACCAGCAGATGGCTGTTTGTGGCCAAAATGACCGTTCAGAGACATCAACCAACCAGCAACCAACAAGCGACTGACCAGTAATTTGTTCGATTGGTCAAACTGCTTTTGTATGTTTGCATCTTGCCTCAGAAGGTAACATTTTGTGGTTTGGCGGATGACTTCGGGAAAATCACGACCTCCCACACAGAAGCAGAAGTTTTACAAAATATTTCGAATAATGTTTTCTGCCCATAAAAGCAAAACACATCTTATTAAAATTTGGGAAATGCAGAAAAAAGAAAGAAAACAAATCCCCTATAATTCTAACCGTTAGTAATAGCCTCTATTAACATAATTGTTTTACCTTGCAATTAGTGGGTTCTTCTCATTTCTTCCCTCTGTACAGATTCATGGCATATTCTATGTCTTTTTTTATTCTGGCTTTTTGCCCTTAAAAGTGTATGATAAGCTTTCCCCATATCACTCAATATTCTTTAAAAACCATGATTGCTAAGCATTACATAAAATTCCGCTGTAACAATGAACCGTCATTATGTAACTATTCTGGTTGCAGACATTTAAGCTGTTGCTACATTTAAAAAATAAAAATGTCATGAACAAAAGAGACAGTCAGTCCTGGGTACCTCCCGATCAAAGTACACACCAGCACCTGTTAAGGATACTTGGTGAAAAATTGAACCTGAATCCGATCCAACCTCTAGATCCAATTTATAAGAAATGAATGACAGAGAAACACATTAGTGACACTATGACACCACACTCGGAAAAATCTGGGTTCTGGGGAACTCTACAGGACAAATGAACCAGATTTTTCAGGAGGTGAGTGGCCTGGCGGAGGGGATGAAGGAGGGGGAGTCTATGGACGGAAAGAGGCTTCAGAAGCATTATCAACCAACTGCAGTGTATGAATGATGTTCGGATTCATGTTCAAACAAACTCTAAAATAATATTTATGAGACAGAATTGAAACACTAACTTAGATATTTTTGATAATATTAAGGAATTACTAGTTACTAATTTTTCAGAAGTGAGAAGAGTATTTGTGGTTATGTTTGAAAAACAAGTTCTTACCTTTTAAAGACACAGGCTGATTATTTCACATTTGAAAGGATGCATTTAGGATTTGCTTCAAAGTCATGGCAGGGGGCAGGAGACAGTGTCCAGATTGTCCATAGTTGTTGAAGCTGAGTGATAGGTGCATGTAGGTTCATTTTACTATCTCTTTACTTTGGCGTATGTTTGATATTGTTTAGAATTAAAAGTTAGCAAAAGGAACAAAGGAAAAGGAAGCCAGCTTCTCTGGTGACCAAAGGCTGAGCTGAGCTTTGGAGAAAAGAGCCCTGTCTTACAGAGCTTTAGTCCCACCTTTTACACTTACTGGCTGCGTGTCCTTGGGCTATTTATCTAACCTCTCTGAGCCCCAGAGCCTCATTTAGAAAACCTGTATTGTAAAGCCTGCCTTAAAAGGTCATTGTGCGGGCGCCTGGGTGGCTCAGTCGATTAAGCCCCCGACTTCAGCTCAGGTCAGATCTCACGTTCGTGGGTTCGAGCCCAGCGTCAGGCTCTGTGCTGACAGCTAGCTCAGAGCCTGGAGACTGCTTCTGGTTCTGTGTCTCCTTCTCTCTCTGACCCTCCCTCTCTCATGCTCTGTCTCTCCTGTATCAAAAATTAATAAAACATTTTAAAAAAAGGTCATTGGGAGGAGGAAACATGATCTTATCTGGGAAAGTGCTTGGAAAACTAAGGAACATTGGGTATTTTATCTTAAGGGATGGGTAGAGCATGAGATCAAGGCCTATGGAGAATGTGTGTCTTTCTCCCCCTCCCCTCAGGAGTTAAACTCCCCAGATTTTTCTTGACAGCTGGATGGTAAACCTTTTATAGAAAAATACTCAGGTATGTAATTTTATCTATCTATCTATCTATCTATCTATCTATTTTTATTTTGAGAGAGAGTGAAAGAGAGAGAGCACAAGTAGGGGAGAAAAGTGGAGGGACAAAGAGAGAATCCCAAACGGACTCCATACTCAGTGAGGCACTCCATGTGGGGCTGGATCCCACAACCCTGTGATCATGACCTGAGCTGAAATCAAGTTGGACACTCAACTGACTGAGCCACCCAAGCACTGAGGTATCCATTTTAATTCCCTTGTTGTTTTTATATGTAGCTTTGAATTGTTTACTTTTTTTGTTTTTGTGTTTGGTGGGAAGGTTGAATTGTTTGTTCTGTTTTGTTTTGTTTTTGTGGGGGCTTTTGGGGGTGTTTTTAAAAAATTGTTTTCTTAATGGTTGCACTGGGGATTACCATCTTAAGACAATCTGGCTTAGGGGCCCCTGCATGGCTCAGTTGACTCAGGTCATGATCTCTCAGTTCGTGGGTTTGAGCCTCGAGTCAAGCTCTGTGCTGACAGCTAGCTCAGAGCCTGGAGCTTGTCTTCGGATTCTGTGTCTCCCTCTCTCTCTGACCCTCTCCTGCTCACACTGTCTCTCTCTCTCTCTCTCT
The DNA here is from genome assembly GCF_006229205.1 of Suricata suricatta. Taxonomy (NCBI): domain Eukaryota; kingdom Metazoa; phylum Chordata; class Mammalia; order Carnivora; family Herpestidae; genus Suricata; species Suricata suricatta. The sequence goes on from NC_043707.1 coordinate 51,635,056, forward strand.
CAAAAATAAATAAAATGTTAAAAAAAAAACCTGGCTTAGATTACACTAACTTAATTTTTTATTTTAATTTAATTTAATTTATTTATTTTTGAAAGAGAGACAGACAGACAGATAAGACAGAGCATGAGCATGGGAGGGGCAGGGAGAGGGAGACACAGAATCCAAAGCAGGTTCCAGGCTCCAAGCTGTCAGCACAGAGCTCAACAGGGGGCTTGAACCCACAAACTGTGATATCATGACCTGAGCTGAAGTCAGACACTTAGCTGACTGAGCCACTCAGACTCCCCTAACTTAATTTTAAAAATATTTGTGATGCTTAATTTTTCTCAAGCATTGTGATATGAGCAGTGAATTGAGTAGACTATTTGTATTAAAATATTGTTCTGAAATTTTTTTTAAATCTGCAAAAGCAGAGATTAGAGAAAACCAACTCCCATGCATCTGTCATCCTACCTTGAAAATTGTCAACTCATAAATGATTTGGGTTCTCTTCCTGTAGAAACTGTAGCAGATTCCAGAGAGTGCATGATTTTACCTGCAAACATTTTAGTATTCCTTTTTTTAATTTTTTAAAATGTTTTTGTTTGTTTTTGAGAGAGAGAGAGAGAGAGACAGTGTGAGCAGGGGAGGGTCACAGAATCCGAAGACAGGCTCCAGGCTCTGAGCTAGCTGTCAGCAGGGAGCCTGACGCAGGGCTTGAACCCACGAAGCATGAGATCATGACTTGAGCCAAAGTTGGATGCTCAACTGACTGGGTCACCCAGGCGCCCTTGCAAACATTTAGTATTTCTTAAAGACCCAACATGGTTGAGATACGGAGACTGAAAGAGACTTCACATACATATCAACCAGTTGCAGATTATGGATCTTATAAAGATCAAACCAGGAAACAAACAAAACAATTGGGGAAATACGCTAACTTAATTCTGATAGCACACCAGAACTTTGTTTCCTAATTGACCCAATACTCCCCCTCCTTAATGCTGTTACTTTCATAACTTACATCATTACACATTTTTTTTGCCCATCAACATGGTTTATCATCATTGCTTTATGCAGTTTTCTTTTAAATCAGGTAGGAAAAAATACATTTACACTCTCTTTTGTATTTACCTGTGTGTTTACCTTAACACATTCTTTGTTTCTTTACGTGCATTCAGGTTTCTGTGTCGTATGTTTTCATTTCATCCTGAAGAACTCCCTTGGCATTTCTGGTAGGTCAGATCTGCTCAGGGACAAATTCTCAGTTCTTCTTTATCTGGAAAAGACTTAGTTTTGCCTTTGTTTTTGAAGGCTGCATATAGAATTTTTTTCTGGATGTAGAATTCTTGGTAGACAGTTTTTCCCCCTTTCAGCACTTCGTGAATATCATCTCACTGCCTTCTAGCTTCCATAGTTTCTGATGAAAAAATAAGCTGTTGGTCTTATTGAGGAGTTCTTGTCCTGTTTGAATCATTTTTCCCCTGCAGCTTTCCAGGGTCCCTTTGTCCCTTGAAAGTTTGATTATGATGAGTCTAGGTGTGGGTTTCTTTGAGTTTCCCTCTTTGGAGTTCATTGAGCTTCTTGAATGCATGGATTAATGGTTTCCATCAACTTTAGAAAGTGTCAAACTATTTCTCCAAATATTCTTTCTACTGCTTTGTCTTTTCTCTCCTTCTCAGACTCCTACTATGCACAGGTTGGCATGCTTGTTGATGTCCCATAGGTCTCTGAGGCTTCATTCATTTTTCTTCATTCTTTCTGTTATTCAGACAGGATAATCTCAATGGACTTATCTTCAAATTCACTGATTCTTTCTTCTGGCTGTTCAAGCCTACTCTTGAGTTCCTGTGGTGAAATTCTCTTTTCAGTTATTGTACTTTTCAACTCTAGGATTTCTATTTGGTTCCTTTTTCATAGTTTCTCTCTTTCCTTTCTTCTTTCCTTCCCTCCTTCCTTCCTTCTTTCCTTTTTTTCATTCTTTCTTTTTTTGAGAAAGAAGGAAAGAGAGAGGGGGAGGGGCAGAGGGAGAGAAAGAGAATCTTAAGTAGGCTCCATGCTCAGTGTGGAGCTGGACTTGGGGCTGAATCCCACAACCCTGGGATCATGACCTGAGCCGAAATCAAGTCAGACACTGAGCCACTCAGATGCCTTCCCTTTTTTTTTTTTTTTTTTTTTTTTTTTTTATAATTTCTATATATTTGTTGACAATCTCCATTTGGTAAGATATTATTCTCATATTTTCTTTTAGGTCCTTTTTTTAAGATTTTGTTTTATTTTCTTAAGTTTATTTCTTTCTTTTGAGAAAAAGAGAGAGAAGGAGAGAGGGAGCATGGATGGGGAGAGGCAAAGAGAGAGGGAGAGAGAGAGAATCCTAAGCAGCCTCTGCACTGTCAGAGCAGAGCCTGATGTGGGGCTTAATCTCACAAACCGTGAAACCATGACCTGAACCCAAATTGACAGTTGGATGCTTAACCATCTGAGTCACCCAGGCACCCCTTAAAGATTTTATTTTTAAGTAATCTCTACACCCAAAATGGGGCTCAAACTCACAATCCCAAGATCAAGAGTTGTGTGCTCCCCCAACTGAGCCAGCCAAGCACCCCTTCATTGAGTTCTTTAGTCTTGTTTTTCTGTAGCCTTTGAACACACTTAAAATAGTTGATTTATTGTCTTTGTCTAGTAAATCCAATGCCTGCACTTTCTCAGGCACACTTTCTATTGATTGTTTTCCTCCTTTATGTATGGCCCAACTTTCTTGCATCCTTACACACCTTATAATTTTTTGTTGTTGTGTTTAGAACCAGATTCTCAAAATAATCTAATGCAGCAATTCTGGAAATCAAATTTCGTTTTTATGATTAAACTTTTTTTCAATTTAAAATTTTCATTTTAATTTTTTTAATGTTTATTTATTATCTTTGAGAGAGAGAGAGAGAGAGAGAGAGAGAGAGAGAGAGGAGACAGAACACGAGCAGGAGAAGGGCAGATAGAAAGGGGACTCAGAATCAGAAGCAGGCTCCAGGCTCTGAGCTGTTAGTACAAAGCCCGATGAGGGGTTCGAACTCATGGACCGTGAGATCACGACCTGAGCCGAAGTTGGAGACCTAACCAACCGAACCAACCAGGCACCCATGGAAACCAAATTTCTATTCCCTCCCCGGAGTTTGTTGTTGTTGCTGCTATAGACGAATACTCCAAACATAGCACAGGCCTCTGGCCAAAATTTCTTCAAGACAGAGGATGTTCTTTGGGAGAATCGATAGACAGAGCCTCTTGCATGTGGGCATGGAGCTCATCTGAGGAGAAGCAATGTGGATTGAGTGCCTCCAGTGCACTCTGATGATGTTGCCTCTTTGGGTCTCCCTCAAATATAGGCAGAGGGGGGTTCTGTCCTCAGTCATTTCCCTGTCTCCTCAGAACACACTAGAGTGTGTTGAACCTGCAGAGTCACATTCAGTGATCCCGATTCAGCCTTGCTCATGCCATTCCAGCCTATGACAACCTCCTCTGGGAATCTGACTGGTTGTATGGTGAGCAAATTCCCAGCCTCTTTGCCCAGGAAGGTCAGGATCAGGCAAAATGAGAATAATACCAAAGCTTGTCACCAGCTAAAGTGATCAGTGCCCAGATGACTCCTGGGCCAAAAATCAGCCAGGGACCTGGGAGATGCCCAAAGGGTGGAGAAAGAGAAAGCACATGGGTCATAAAGGACCCAACCAAAGGGAGTCAGTGGAGGGGCTAGTAGTCAGGAAGGGCCTTTCCCAGAGGCCCAGGTGGTGGACACATCACCCTGGAGGGACCTTTCCTCTTTCCTGGTGGATTTAGGGTTAGCAGCACGGCCGAGTGCGAATCTGAGTAGGAGTCTGTCACAGGTCCTCCTGCCCGATGCCGGACTAAACAATCCTGCTGAGGAAAAGAAGAGGAGGAGGATGCTAAGGCCCTGGGAGCCCTCAAAGCCTGGCATGAAGTGTTCATTTGTGTAAGAAGCATCTGTTAAATGCCTAGTTGAGTGTGATGTGACAAGACCATGGGCTTTGAAAACAGCCAGATTGAGGTTCAAAGCTAGGCTCTGCCACGTACCACCTGCTGTGAACTTGGCCAAGTTTTAAGTGTCTCTGAACCTTAGTTTCTACATCTATAAAAGAGAATATTAGCACCCACTCACCGGGCTATTGTAGGAGGGAATGAGATGGCATTTTTATAGCGTGCCTCACCCATACCAGGCAAGTATGAAAGCTATTCATCTTGTTGGCAGCGTTGGATAAAGAAGACTTGCTCTATGACTTCCTCTGCCTTGATTTTCCTAAAAGCCTGCACCGCTGCATCCTTGGCCAGGTTCTCTGTTATAAGCTCTCACAGCGCCTGTGTCTTCCTACCTCTGTTTCAGTTTTATAATTATATATTTACTTGTATAACTAATACTTTTCTCCCTTACTGACTCTTTTGCTCATGATCCTGTGCTGGGTTTCTAGCAATAGATGGCAAATGAATGAGTAAATGAGTTTGAGGCTCTGGTCTTCACAGACCTCATTAAGCGTGCACACATGAAGAGACTAAAGAGCGGAGTGTCTGGGGGCAGGTGTCCAGGACCTCTGAGCAGGTCTGGAGCCTGGGGGCTGAAGCGGCTGGAGTCCAGCATGGGGTTCTCACCCAGCTCTCCTCCAGGAGCTGGTTCAACGACACCCTTGACCCAGCCTCCTCCACTCCCACCAGCTGCAACCTCTCCTGCCCCACTGCCACCCAGTCCCAGAGCTGCATCCCTGTGGACTCTGGATAGGGCCATGGGGGTCAACCTGTGGGCCTTCCCGTGGTCTCGACCAGAGACGGGGCCACAGCAACCACAGCCCCTACAGGCCTCAGAATGAGCCTCTCTGGGGTTTGGTCACTTTGCCCTGGGGCTTTCCAGGCTGACATGGTCCATCTTGTTCCCTCATTAGTCCCAGCATCGAAGCCAGCAGAGCCTGGTCATCCCCCTCTTCCCAGAAACTACGATGGAAAGCCAGGGGACAAAAGTGCGGCTCCGGGAGAGGGGCAATTCCCTGGAGGAGGGGAGCGTGGGCTCTTTCCCCATGGCTGCCGGGCAGCGGCCTGGGCTTTGCCCATGCCTTCATGACTTTAGCACCTAGTTCAAGGACTTGTCAGATGCCCACCCAGACCCCAGCCCCTACCAGCCCCTTCCTTGCCCGCAGTCTGCATGAGGTTAACCTCAGGCTTCTTCCTGGTCGTCTCTGATTCACTTTCCTGTCTCTGGCCGGATTATGGCTTGGGGTTTGGCTGAGCCCTCCTGCTCCCATGCTCAAAGACAGAGTTCCTGACCCTGCCTGTCAACGGGCACCTACTGCCTCCCAGGCCCACTTTCCCCTGAGTCTCCAGCCTGTCTCCTGCCTCTGGCCAGAAAGCCTTGAGCTACCTGGTGGCAAACACCCGGCTCTGCCACCTTGGGCTGAGGATAGTCAGGCCCTGGGAGCATCCCGGCTCCCCAGTGCCTGCCCAGAATGGAGCATTCAGCCCGAGTCCCCGGAACCACTGGACAAAGGCAGCATCAGAACACACTCTGTTTGGGGATAGCCCTTTGGAGCCCGCTTGGTGCTCTGTGATTTGTCCCCTCAGGCCAAGTATACCTTGTGCTCTGACACCAGTGCTAAAGCTGAGGAGAAACCCGAGGTTCAGGGAGGCTGAATACTGGCCCAGTCTACCCCGTGAGGCAGTGAGAGATCCAAGCCAACTACCTAAACGCTCTTGCTCTGAATCCAAAGTGACAATTGTTCCATAGAGATGACCCTTCACAAGCAGCCACGGCAACACGTGAGACCCAGGAGAAGCCTGCTGAGGTTCCCTGGCCTTTCTTCCTGGATACCTCCTGGGGCTTCTGGAAAGGCAAGTGAGGAGCAGCGATTTTTGTTTGTTTTTGTTTGGTTGGTTGTTTTCTGTTTTGTTTTTGTTTTTTTCTTTGTTTCATCAATCCTTGCCTTGAAGTATACATTCCATCCATAGCCCGGTGATTAGTTAGGGTTCTAACATCACCTCAGCTCCATCAGCAGCCCGGGAGAAGCTTCTGCTGAAAGTCCCTCCTCTGCTTGGCTAATGAATTAGTATAGTCATCCAGTATACATTCCATTGGTTAATACAAGTGAGGCCCTAGAAAAGGGCACCCATGGACTCCGGTCAGAATTTGCATTATTATGCCTTTGTTCACATATTCAGTATTAACCTTTTGACATGCATTTATTGAACACTACTGTGTGCCAGATACTCGTAGGCACTGGGGTGAGAGAGGGCTGCAGCCCAGCTCCTTCTGCAGTTGATGGCCTGGTAAGACACTAAAAGGCTCTCAGTCTGTGGGAGCACAGAGGAGGAACTAAGCCTGGGTGGGTCTCAGGGGGCTGGGCCAGGCTGGGAAGGCTTCTCAGAGGAGGTGACTTTTAAGCTGGGCCTCAGAGGAAAAAATATGAATAAGTTTCTTCAAAAGTCTTTTCTGAGGAACTTTTCATAAACAATAGGAAATGCTTGAGAGATATGATGAGGGATAGGATGGTAGTGGGGGTTAAGGGTATAAAGAGGGATGACAGAGATACCTGGGAACTTAGTCCCTGGCCAAGTTTCTTTGGAGCCAGTCCTGACCTTATAACCTTGGTCCCCCTAAACATAGGGACCCAACCTTTTGGTCAGCACCATCCAATAAGATTTCTGCAATGGTTCAAATGTTCTATTTCTATGCCATCCAACATGGTAGCCAGGTGTGTGGTTAATGAGTCTTTGAAATGTGGCCCATGTGGCTGAAGAACTGGATGCTTCCTTTTATTTCATCAAAAGTAATTTCAACTCAGTCACCATGTTGGGCAATTCACCTCTATGTGAGTCTCACTCTGGATGCTTTTCAAAATGTCTGATGCCTGGTGCCTCAGCTTTTATCCTGCGACTCGGATTTTGATGAATGAGGGTGGGGCTAGCATATCCGTAGTTTTTGAAAACAACTCAAGTTGTTTCTCAGGTGAGCCAGGGTTGAGAGCCATTGACCAGAAACTTTGTCCACCTCCGTCTCACAGGTGGGGACGCCCTGTTTCACGGGGTTGCTTGGGGGAGTGGGCTGTGCTGGGCCTTCGGGCACCCTGGCTTTCCCCAGCACCGCTCTCCCAGTTAAGGCCACAGTGCCCAGTAAGAGGAGGAGGCCCTAAGACCCTCCACACAGCCTGCTGGCTTTCCCCGTGCCGGCCTCACCCCTTTTCCAGTAGAGGCAGAATTTAACCACCTGAGCCCTGCTAGGACGGAGTCCCCTGGGCCCCTGCCGGACAGCCCGGGTCAGTGGTCAAGAAGCCTGGTCCTTGCAGGCCTGGGGACCTTGGACAAAGCCCAACCAGCCATTTTCCCGGGCTGGGCAAGGCTGGACTAAAGCAGGGGCCGCCGGCCAGGCCTGAGGTTTGGCTGGTTTCTGTCCACTTTCCCATTAAACAGATACGCTGATGTGCATGTTCGGGACAGCAACAATGCAGGAGGTTTGGGGGACGAGACTGGGACTTGGACAGAACTCTCCTTCCCCACGTATCCTGGAAGAAGCTTTTGGAGCTGGGGCTCCCCCAGCAGCTGCTGCCTGCCTCCCCCCACCCCCGTGTTTGCCACCCACACCCCAAAAGCACTTTTCCCATGACTCACACGTGGCAGCCTGTGCACTTCTTTTATTATTAAATATATAAGCAGCTTCCTATTTTTTAAATAGATATTTAAATGACTTTATATAAAATAATTCACCACTTCCAAGTATAAAAACAAAATCTCACAGTGTGTGAGCCAATGTTCCCTCTCGGCTTTCTCAAAGAAGGAATTCGTGTGCAGGCAGCCGGGGGAGCAGCCCAGAGGTCCGGGCCCCTCCGCACCTGTGTCACCAAGCGCCCACAAAGAGCTTCTGCAAGGAGTTGGACTTGCTTTCTTGACTTTCAAAATACTATGTGTTTGGGGTGGGGGAGGAATGCCTTTTTTCTGTGTGTGGTTTTTTTTTCCCTTTCACTTTTAAATACATACACTCTAGCATCAAATATGGAGCCTGTGACTAGAGCCCCCACAGGGCACGTTCCCCACTGCTCGTCCTTCAGCTGAAAGCAGCAGGGCAGGGATGGTGGGGGCCAGCAGACCCCAACTTTCGAGGGCAGGAAGGAGTCATGGGCCTCTGCCCAGGGGCCAGGAAGGGTGGGGTCTCTCAGTGGAGGGCCCAGGGCAGCAGGAGAGGAGGGACGCAGCAGCACAAAGGGACCGAGGGCAATTGGCAACCCTGTCACCTGCTGCCAGTTCTCAGAGCAGTGGCCACGGGCTGGCCCAGGACACTGAAACCCTCAAGACAGATTTGGAAGCAGATGCCCGGTCCCTCTCCCGCCTTGTCTGGCCTGGGCCAGAGAGACAGTGTAGGGATGAGAGCTGGGGGCATCACTGCCTACCCAGGTGGGGCACGAGAAGGTGGGGGAGAGAATGGGAGCTAGGTGCCATGTGTGAGGCTGGAGAGCAAGCCCAGCCTCAAGACTTCCACAGGGACAGCCAGGGTGCCCCCCAGCACAGCCCTGCTGCGATGAGGGGGCGGGGCCTGGTACAGGGAAGCAGATTGGGGGGTGTGTGTCAGGGTGCAGACACCTCCCCCCACCTCAGCGGTATACCCATAATTGCAAAGACCCATTTTCAGCGGGAGCTCACCCTGCAGCCTCCCTCTGGGTAGGCCTCTGCCCTCCCTGCCTGGCCTTCCCTAGTCACTTCCCTCCTGGGAATGTCAAAGTGCAAGATGCAGGAACCTGGGCAAACGACGCAGCCTGAAGCCTGCTCCGGCTGGCAAGCCCCTGCGACTCTTCCGCCCCGTCCACCCTGGGGAGTCGAAGCCTGGGTCAGCGGACGGTCAGGGCTTAGGGGCGCCCTCGGTCAACAGGCAAGGCCGGCTCGGGCACTCAGTGCAGGAAGCTGGCGAGAGGCTGCAGGGGCAGGAGGATGGACCGATGCCCGCTCACAAGGATGGACGGGGCAGGCTGGTCAGCAGGCAGCTTCAGTATTCACAGTGCAATGGCTTCCTTCATGAGGGGAGCCTCAGCGCAGCCTCCCGGAGAAGCTCTGGCAGGGCAGAGGGAAACAGGGGCAGATCCTAGAGCTTGGTCTTCCCCTTGGCATTGGAGCCAAACCAGACGAGTCCTGAGGGCAGGATCCACCATCCCTCTCTACCTGGCAGCCAGCAGAGGGCACTTGGGCAGGCGGAGGGTGCAGACACCCTCCGGGCCGTCAGCGCATACCCACAGGCCCGAAGGCCTTCTCTTCCCGTCTCTTGGGCTGCACACCTTTACGGGAAATCCAGCGACGCTGTCCCGCCCTGCCAATTTCATGCTTCTCTCGCTAGAGACAAGTTCCTGCTTGTCGGTGCTGGCATCCCTAAGCACCAGGCAGTCCTCTGGGCACAAGGGCTCTTTCCTTCCTCGGTGCCCACTCTGCTCTCCCACGTCCTACAGGCATCTGGGTCCCTGGCCCAGGCGTGGCTTGGAGGGAAGGAGGAGGAGGACACAGCCCCTGAGGCGCAGGGGGTCCTCAGCCGAGCTTCCCAGCCTTCCTCCAGTGGACGGGAGCCGCCAGGGCCCACGATAAATATCAGCAGCTTGGAGGGCATCCTCCAGCCCTCTCTCCTGGTCAGTCCAGAGTCTGAGGGTCGAGGGCAGAGGGACCCCAGTCTCGCTGCTCTGGTCAGGAGCTCATGTGGTGGGCAGGCCACATTTCGAGAAGAATGGCTGTGGACGGGTGGTGGTGGACGCCCCCATGATGTCTCGTCCCGTGGAGAGACTGTCCTGTGCGTCCAGCTGTAGGGGAGAGAGAAAGAAAGGCTGGTCAGCCCAGTGGGAGTGGACGGAGGGGTCGCTGGGGGCATGGTGGGGGAGACACAGCATTCCTGTGGGCTGTCGGTGGTGCTACGGGCAGGACTTCCTCCGTCCTCTGCCTCGCCTTCCCAGCCACTCCAGACACCGCAAAGGACCGGGTAGCTTTTCCTGGCAGCAGTCCAGGCCTCTGGCCAGACTGGCCTCACCTCCTACCTTCTCCTGGGGAACCAGGGAGTGCCGGGGGAGGTAACAGGACCTGCTAGAGGCCGCCAGGAGAGGGCGGTGGCAGCTGCTTAAGGAGACAGAGGAGTCTGACAGGGAGGGGAGTGGGCACTTGAGTGTCCTGAGGCCTCCCCTCAGGCAAGACCAGCTCCCTGGCCTTGGGCCAATGAACCCGTTGGTTCCTGCTAACTCCAGCAAAGAAGAATTTCTCTTTCCCACCTCTACACCACTCCTCACAGAGGGTCATCGCACACGGTACCTGACACTCGGGACAGCAGGTCATAGGTAACCAAGAGGAAGAACTAGAGGCACTTTTGGAATGAGGAAACTCCCACCCCGCCTCTTGGCACGCTGTCCCCCAAGTAACCCAGCCTCCTTCCTGACGGGCCAAGGGACTTGCCTCCCTGGATCATCCATGGGAGTCAGGGCCCTGCTCTCTCCACCCCCACCCATCCTTGTCCCCTGCCCAGCATCCTCAGAACGCTTTGTTCCCAGAGCAGAAACCCCCTGGACCCCATCCAGCTTTGGATCTTGTGTGGAGCTCCCTGACCATCCATAGACCCCACGGCAGAGTCCATGATGGACAAGGAGGGCAGATGGGACCGTAGCTTCTGGCTTCCAGCCCATTCCCATGCTCTGCAGGGGGAGGAAGGGAGAACCAGAAACTGGACATGAGCCATGCTGGGCACAGCTGGGTCTCAGACCCAGCCGGGGCGAGAAGGGAAGGAAGAAGGACCAAGTGGGTGAGTCCCCTGTCCCTATGTCCTGATTCCTTAGAGTGCCTGTGGTTTCTTTCCAAGCATCCCTCTCTCGGTCTCTCTGCCTCTGTGTTTTCTCTCTCTTGTCAGAGTGGCATGTAGTCTGGGGGCTGGCCCCGATTCTCCTGAGGCTCCTGGGGCTTAGGCTGGACCTACTGATCCAAACAGTGGGATCAGGAACCAGGGCTGTGGTCCCTGCCCTGGGCTCGCTTTCTAAGTGAAATCTTGAGGGGAGGAAAAGGAAAGTTTGGCAGGGCCTGAGAACAGGTAGGCAGGGAAAGTAGAGCAAGGGTGTAGAGGAGATCAGGCAGAGGGCCAAGACCAAGGGGGGAGGCTGGCAACCAGTCAGAGGGTGGTGTGGCGCTGAGCCACAGAGTCCCCAGACCTCGAGCTCTTTTCTGCTTTACCAGTCTTGAGGGGTCACCCTCACAGCCCTGCCAGTGTCCCACCTGACCTACTCATGCATCTGAGCCCATCCCACCAAGGGGGGCCCCAGGATTCCAGATATGTTCCCTCGTGCTCTCTTCTAAAGAGGCTCCCTTGATTTTGAGCATTCCTTAGATCCCTTTTCTTTGAGGAGTGGCCCGGACCTGCAACTGTACCCATGGGGAGGTCCTAAGGAGCTCACTTGTATTTGGCATAGATGTGACTAGAAACTTGAATGGGTTACCCTAGCTAGTCAGCCAGTGAGCAAATCAGGCTGTTAGCCAGCTAGTTAGTTAGTCAGGCTGGCCAGGGTCAGGTGGTCAGTCATCCCTGAAACCAATCAGTTAACATTTATTGAGTTCTTGGCAAGTGTGGAGGGGCCCTCTCTGTATTAGAACATGGGACAGAAAAAGAAATGCAAAAAAAGTGGAAGACACAGTCCCTGCCCTCAATGGGCTTACAGCCTTCTTAGGGATGCAGAACGCACATATACACATAAAATAAGATTTTTAAAATGTACAAACACAACATCCAAGTCAGTGCAAACTGATATAGTATTAACCAAATACAAAAAAGCAGAGGGGTATGAATTGAAGAGCAACCTGTGGGCGGCGGAGACAATCTGGAAGAACAGGAAGTGGGGGGGCGCTGCCTGGAATGCGGGAACCAGGGACGGGGAATGATAGCATCACATCTTTATCAACAACGTAGGTGAAGACAACAGAAGACGCTCATCAATGTGCAGGAGACACACTTGGGAGGACTATGAAGACTGAACTAGGACTCAAAACAATTTCAGGAGGCTCTGGTGACAGGCAGAAACCAACAAGGACGGCTATAAACTCCTGCACCCTGGTTAAAACACTATGTTGTTCAAGTACAGGAGAGAAGGCCTGGCTTGCTGGAAGTTTATGGGAAATGGAACTGAGGGTCTGAATAGACCACACGCTCAACATATGACAACAGTATGATGCAGCTGTTCAAAAACAAAACAAAAACAAAACCCCCAAGCACTAACGCAATCTGAATCTGCACGAATAGAAGACTGGCGTCCAGCTCTAGGAAGGTTAACAGTCCCACTGTACTCTGAGCTGCTCGGACAACATCTGGAGCACCGTGTCCAGGGCTGGGTGCCACATGTTCAGAGGCACATTGACAAGTGAGTGTGTCCAAAGGAGGGCGACCAGGATGGTGAGGGGTCTGAAAACCATATCACATAAAGGATGTTTGAGGGCTTGTGCCACACTTAGCTGAGAGAATTCTTACAGAGGCATGGATAACTGACTTGAGACACTGGAGGGCTCTCATGAGACTAGGAGAGAGGACCACTGTAGAGCAGGCAGGGAAGCTCACTGGAGGAAGGATTTCCTCAAGGCGCTTCTGGGAGACGGCAGGGAGGTTGTCTGGGACCTGGGTGTATGGGACCAGCAGCTGGCTGATCCCTGTCGGGGGAGGCCCCTCTAGGGTGGACATTGGCCAAATGACCTCTGAGAGCCTTTCTAAGACTAAGGTTCAATGGGTCCATGAATCTAAAAGCAGGGATGTAAAAATGATCTTGGCTGGAGAGAAGGGTCGAATAGAGTGCAGACAGAAAGCTGGCCAGAGGTGCCTGTTAGGGGCAGCCGCTGGAGGGGCCCAGGAGTCAAGCGGAGAACATTGGGTTTGAAGTGGTTGGCGATGCAAATTCCCCAGGAGGGTAAAGACTATGGACAAGAAGATTTTGACTGCTCTGGGATGGAAGGTGGCAGCAAAGACTAGAAGCCAAATATAGAAATCATAACTGAATGCCTGGCCTCAGATGGTGGGGGTGCGGGGAATGGAGGGGCAGTGCAGAGACCTGAGGATCTCAAAAGGAGACAATTGGCAGGATATGGTGACCGATGGAAAAGGGAGTTAGGAGGGGAGGGAGTCACGTGCAGGCCTCAGGGAGTTGGTGATTAGAAACACAGGTGATTAGAAAAGAGGGTAGCTAGTTTTAAGGGGTGGAGAGAGATCCAAATCAGAGTCTTACCTTAGAAGCCCCTCTATACCAGCAGCTCCACCTGTCTGTCCTCATCCTGAGTCAGGGGGCTGCAGGCAGAGCACAGGGCTGGCATAAGACTCCGGCAGAGGCTGAGGAGCGAGGGATCCCCTTAAGTTTGTCCGCCAATCCCCTGCACATGCACTCCAGCCCTCTCCGATTGAGAAGCCTCAGAACTGCCTAACGCTAAGGAGAAGTGGGAAAAATCCCAGAGATACAGGAAAGACAAACGCCCTTCCTCCTCTCTGCCTCCCATCCTGTTCTGAACTCCATTTCCTCAGAGCAAGTGAAAGGAAGTCTCCCTCAAATCTAGAGAGGAAACAGATGCTAAGACAGCCCCCCTCGTGCCTTCCAGAGCACCCCCACCTCCCCGTAAACACTCACCTGCCCTCTGGTCGCTCCAGGGGAGAATCCACTGTCTGAGGTTCTCGATGGCTCTGGGGACAGACAGTACAGATCAGCCTCCCTGAGGAGCTGGGGGAGAGTGTGGGGACTGTGGCCTCACCCCCAGACAGGGTTGCCCAGGAGAATAGAGGAGAGAGGTGTCAAAGTCTCCCCCTATTCCCCTGATATGGGGGTCAGCCACAGGGCCAGGAGGCCTTCCTGAGGCCTCCCTGCTGGTGACGCCCCATCTCCTCTCCCCATGCAGGCTGCCTCCTGTCCCAGGGGCCCCGGTGCCCTGGGCACTATGACCCGTACATCGGGCAGAGCTCCCGGTGAGCCCTCGGCCCTGACCTTCATGCAGCATCCCTTTCCTCTGCTAGCTCCCCTCATGGCCAGTTCTCTTCCCACTCTCAGCCCAAGAATATTCTCTCCTGGTCCCTTCCTGTTGACCTTGTAGCCTGGGTCTCCCGTTTTTGCACGAACCCTCCATTTCAACCTCCCATCTTCTGTGCTCAGCTGGCCTCCTGTCTTGGCATCTGAGGAACCCAGGCGGAGCCCAAGTAATCCTCCGACCTGCCGACCTGCTCGTCTGCCCAGGCCGTGCCCCTGCCCCCATCACAGGCCCTCCTCTCGCAGGGGCTCTCCTTACCCGCCATCTCCGCCTGTAGAACAGGAGGCCGCCGACGGCCAGCAGGACCAGGATGATGCTGGGCACCAGCAGGTGGAAGACAAACCCTGGGAGCTGAGGGTCAGAGGGTCCCTCCTGCCGCCTCTCATGGCCTGTGTCAGTCAAAGGAATGGAATTAAAGTGGGCTGAGGGCCTGCGCCCCTCACTTGCTTGTCCTTCCAGCTCTGTGGGGCTCCTCCGATCCCTGGTGCTCCTTCTGCCCTCCAGCTCCCTGAGGGGCAGCACGGGGCCCCAGGAGTGCCTTCCGGGAGGACTGAGCTGTGCAGAGAGGGCCGAGGGGCTGCTGAGGCTTCGTGGAGGCCGTGATGGGGTCCTGGCAGAGCCTGGCTCCTGGTGGTCTGTGGTCGGGGCAGATGGACCCTCTGTCTTCTCAGGTGTGTGACTCTGGGCCTGGCCAGTGGGTCTCGCAGGGCCCATCTCGGGCAGGGGTTTGCCAGTCATGTCCTCTGGCTGCCGGCTCCTGGCTGCGTAGGACAGTGGGAAAGATGCTGACAAGAGGTCACTGGGCCTGGCAGTCGTCTTGGCCTGGGTGCTGTCTCCTCCAGGCCTGGAGGGGGAAAGCTCTGCCCCTTGGGGTACAGGACCCTCACTGGCCTCTCCGGAGGCCTCTTCGAGGGTCCAGTTAGTGACCAACACAGAGTCAAGCATGTCCTCCATCCCAGGGACAGGGACCCTGACAGAGGGCTGGGGCTGAGGCGAATCTCCGATGGGACTGGCCTCCACACCGGGGGGCTCTGGAAAGTCAAAGCTCTGGCAGGTGCTCCTGGGTGGTCGCTGCTTGGCAGTGCCCGGGTCCAGGTCCACTGTGCGAAGGGGCAGCTCACTGGGCAAGAGGGAGCTGCCCTCTGCCCCCTCAGAGTCAGCCGAGGTCAAGCCAGCCATGGGGGCCATGGAGGGGGCAAGGGGCTGCTGAGGGGAGACAGAGGCCAGGTCACTGCTAGGGGTGGCTTTGGGGTACGGGCAGTTGCAATCAGGCTTGGTCACCACATCTGAAAGAACCACAGAGAGAGGGAGAGAGAAAGATGGGGAAGAGATAGAGTCACCAGCCTTCAGCACAGGTTTCCCGGGGCGGAGGGGAGGGAGGGGAGGGCGAGGAAGGGGTGGAGAGGGAACTATGGGTCGGGGTCCCTCATCCTCTCATCACTCAGCTAGGGGCTGAGGAGAGGACAGGACTGGAGTCAGTGCTCATGACACAGGCCTTAGGCAGGGAAGGTACAAACTGCAGGGTCTCAAAGGCAGAAAGCAAAGAGTGGGGTTTAGAGGACAGACTGGGGACCAGGGTCAGGGAAGACCAGGGACCAGCTTTTCCTGGAGTTCCAGCTGGCTAGGTGCCAAGCCAGGGTTGAGCAGCAGCTGACCGGGGGGTTGAGCAGTGGCCTCCAAGACGAACACAAGACACCCTCAAGTCCCAAAAGCAGTGCTGGTCGGAAAGCAGCAAGGTGGTTTCATGCACAGCCAGGGGCCACACTCCCACAGCCACAGGCGGGAACAAGCTGGGGCTGGAAAGCAGCCACGACTCAAGGATTTAGGATTGAAGCAAAGAGACTGGACTTGGCCACTGGCAGGTTGCGGGGCCTCAGCTCCTGCCTCAGGGAGCAAGGTTGAATGTAGGAGGGCACGCGTGGCACAGGACACAGAGACGAGGACACGCAGGGTACACGTGTGTGCAGCTGGGCCTGCACCGGGAGAGTTTGAATGACGCTCAGGCTTCAAATCCAGCCTTTTCCCTTGAGGGGACATTCAAGGCATCCTGGGGACTTCTGGAGCCAGGGTATCCTGGTGACTGACAGCAGGGCTCCTGGAGCAAAGGCGTGGCTCCCAGACAGAGCCTTGCTCTCCCCACGGAACTCCCTGTGCATTCAGCCAGCCTGCAGAGCCGGTGGGGAAAGCCTCCTTGCCTACAGGGCTCTCCGAGAGGGGCCCCTTTCCCATTCCCTAATCTCACAGCCACCAGCACGATCCTTGTTGATGCCTCAACATGCAGACATATGTAGGTGTGCATGCACACACATGTCAGAACGGACATGTGCCCAGGACCATCCAGAGGTACATGAAGCCACATGTGTACATGAGGAAAGCACATCTACACACACAGCAGCACGCGTAGCAGCCAGGCTGCCTCCCCAGGGTCCCTCCAGCCCCACACCTCACCTCCCAATCCCTCACCTCCCAATCCCTGCTCTGTTCCTTACACCCTCCCCTTGACCCGCGCTCGCTGGCCCTTTTGGTGCTTACCTTGGCTGGAGCATTTAGCAAAGCTGTTGTTGCAGTTCTTGCTGAACACGTTCCAGTCCTTTTTAAGGAGGTTCTTGGTTTCATTAAAGACATTCTTGATCTTTTCCAGCAACTGGAGGGGTGTCTCATAGAAAGTTCGTACACAGGCCTGGAAAGAGAGCAGGCCCCCGGCTTGGTGAGGACAAGCCATGTCTCTTGCTTGTTTACCAAACTCCCTTGGCCTTTTTCACCTGTCTTCTTTTTCTCTTTCATTTTCTCCCTCCCCTTACTTTTGGTCTGCGGTGGAACCAGCCCTGAGATCTCCAGAGATGTCATTTATTCACAGATCCACTGAACACATCTATGTGCCGGGCATATGGTAATTACCGGGGAATCGTACAATGAGCACGAGAGAGGTGGTCACTGTCTAAGTTGGGACACTGGCTCCAGCAAGGCACTGGCGTTAGACATATTGTTACAAGCGCAGGGAGACATATGAAAAAGTGTGGAGTGACCTGAGCATGTCCAACAAGGGGAATCACATGAGGGCTCGGGGGGAATTTCCCCATGGAATTAACTGGAAGATGAGCAAGAGTCAACCAGGAAAGGAGGTGGGGTTGGAGAAAGCTGTCCCGGTGGTGGGAACAGACTATGCAAAGGTCCTGAGGCAGGAAAGAGCCTGAAATGTGAAAGACCAAAAGAGGGCTAGAGTGGCTACAGTAGCGCCATCTAGGAAGAAGTGGACAAGAGATGCAGGCAAGAGAGGCCAGCGAGGGCCAGGTGCTTCAGGCCTTTGTTGCCCATGTCAAAAAGTGCTAACCTGATTCATACAGGAAAGAGAAAACATCAGAGGGGTTACTGGAGAGGTGGGTGGTGGCAGGGTGAGACCCAAGTTTTAGAAGGGTCATCCTGTGGTGGGGACCAAGGCCACAGTGGCTATGGGTCCTTCTCTGACATGGGTATGCCCTGGAAGAAGGGCTGAAGCTGCCCCAGCCCGGTCTACTGAGCTGTCCTTTTCTCTTCTGCTTACAGGAGCGCAGCTCCCCACACCCACTGGAGCTCTGAGAAGCTTCACATCCTCCTGGTTTTCCTCCCAACTCCCAAGTTGCTCCTTCTCAGTCTCCTTACCAGGCTCCCCTCCTCCACCAGACTTATAAATTCTGGCCTTCCTCGGGGCTGTCCTGGACCCATCTCTCCCCTTCACGCCAGTTGAGGCCCCCCATGCCCAGGGCTTCATCTGTGGTCTACTTGCCAGTGACTTGCAAATACCACTGAACTACACGGGGAAGAGCTATAAGCTTCACGAGGCTGTGAAGTTCTCAAAGGCATCTCAGTGTGCCCATGGCAGGCCCTTGATAAATCTGGACCAGATGAATGAATGAATGAATGAATGCACACCTGAGAAAACCTGGGCTCAGCTCCACCACCCACCAGCTGGGTGACACTGGACAAGTGGCCTACCCAGTTTGGGTTCATTTCCTCTTTGTAAAGTCAGAACTATAATCCCTTCCAGCCTCTCACCGGGGCTGCTTGTAAGAAAGAGGGAAGCGCCTTTCTCTTGCCTTTCTTCGTAAATCTCTGTCTCTTTCATGCCTGACCTTGTAACTTCATAGAGAACACAGCCACCATCTGGGATAGAAGGCCCCAAGGCCCACCTGTCACAGAGCTGTGCCTTCTCTCCCCAGGAGCTCTGAACCCCCACTATCCTTCTCCTCCAGAGACTTGCCCCTCTAGCCTCAAAGCCTCCCTCCCTCCTTCAGTCCACCCCCCGGGTATAGGCAGTGGGTAGAGTGGGTGGCTTGTGCAAATGCAGATTCCCAAGCCTGCCCACAGCCCCAGTGAATCAGACTTTCTAGGGGTACGTACTGGGAATCTGGATTTTAAGCAAGCTCCCCAAGTGATCCTTACTGGACCTTAACATTGGAAAACCCCAGCTTTAATACCTCTCCGGAAAATTGTTTCCTCCTGCAATCCCACACTCCTTCTGGTGACCTCTGTTCCAGTGTCTTTGCGGAGCCCCCTCCCCCCGCAGCGCTGCCTCCACCTCTTCTCTGTTCACCCTCCTCTGGCACCGATTCCTGCAGCAGCTGCACAATGCCACAGCCTCGTATGCTTTTCTACCCTCCTCTTGCTTGACTTCTCAAGCCCGTTGGTTTAAGGTGACTACTTTTCCCGTCTTGAGACACTCTTCCATGGGCCCAGGGAGATCTGTCTCGTGGTTTTCTCTCCGCCACTGGGCTGCTCCTTCCCAGTCTCCTGGCCAGGTGCCCTCCCCTGCCTGGCTTCTGGGTGCCGGGGGTTCAGGGGCACAGTGGGCCGTGCTCTACAGTCTGCTGGCCTCACAGATGACCTCCAGGCCGCCTCCTCTTAAACAACGAGTATCTTGCTAGCCAGACTCAAGACCCCATGTATCTAGCCTTCTGCTCCGCATTTCCGCCTGGCTGTCTCACAAACACCTCCGAATTTCATGTGCCCCAAACTGGGCTCCTGCTCTTCCCCCAAACCTGCTCTGCCTGCAGATCCCTTCTCAACGGCTAGAGACTAAACCCTCCCCGAGCCATCCCTTCCCTCCGCTTCACATCGCCGCTGCATCACTAAATCCTGTGCGCTCTTTCTCCAAACTCGCCCTTCGAGCACAGCTACCTGCTTCACCTGCACAGCGCCGCCCGGTTCCACGCCTCCCACCCCCTCAAGTCCCTAGAACCTCCAGTCCGGACTGGCGCCCCCTGCTGGGCTCCAGGCCTCCGTTATTACCCGCCGCGGTCCGTTCTCCGAAGGGCTAGGAGAGGGGCCTCCCCGTTAGGTTCGGTCATTCGTCAGTTCCCCAAGGCTTCCCTCAAACTTCAGACAACATTCCACATCCCTAAGACCCCAGAGGCGCCCCCTGCTGGCTCCCTCTCCCCTCCCTCCTCAACTCCTCAGGTCTTCCCTCGCCTGGCTTTCTCTTCGTCAATACATTTTTTTGCCATCCTACACATTACACATTTTACTTGTATATTTTGTTCACCACCTCACCCTCAGCTGAATGTAAGCTCCACAAACATGGATACAGGTATTTGTCTGGTTTGACCCCAGATGAGTCCTAGTGTCTAGAACAGTATCTGGTACACACTAGGCACTCATTAAGTGTTTGGTGAATGACTGAATAGTCCTCATGTTTTGCAATTCTATTTACTTATGTCATTGTTTAATGGTTGCCAACCTCACTTAACCATAAGCTCCTCTAGGGTGGGGACCACACAGTTTTTCCTCATGAAGACATCATCAAGGCCTCCTTGATGTGTCTCCTGCCCAGTAAGTCCTTAGAAGAGGTATGTGGGGTGAATAAATGAATGAAGAGAGAGAGAGCACCATGACTCGGGGTGAGGCAAGTGAATAGACTCTGTGTGTAAGGGGAAGGACGGTACCACCAAAGCCACCCTCTACTTGTACACAGTGTTCCTGGCTCCAGGACCCTCCTACCTTGTCCTGCTCCTCATAGTCCTTGGTAAAGCAGCTTCTTAAATTCAGAGAGAGTTCCTGGAGCTTCACGATGAAATTGGCATTGGGAGTATTGTCTTTGAAGCGCATGGTGTCCTCCATTATGTCTTGCATTAGGAGAAATGCCTTCTTAAGGTAGCACACGGGATCTTTCTGAAAAACAAGAAGCTGGAGTTTATGGACTGGCTGATGTGGTCGGGGGACCCGGGCTCTGTGACAGGGGCCCCCATCCCAGGCAGACGGAGGGCCGTGGCCTGCCCTATGCCTGCCCCTGAGGGGAGGGCCATGCCGCCCCAGTAAAAAGGGGAGCGCGGACCTCAGCTAGTCTTTCAGTCTCTTTCCTGGGATCTGGAACTGCCTGGACTTGGGGTAGAGGGAAAGAAATGTGGGTTCTGATTAGAGACATCCTCAGATTTCTGGAAGATGAGGCTTTAATCAGAAAGGGGGTGTGTAGGTAGGGTGGCTTCTGGAGAATTTCTGTTTCCCTTTGGACTTGCTTTCATAAAAGGTCCTTTACTATATGGCTCCTTCTAGTCCTCCAGGCCACAGGGGGAACTAAAGGCCACCTGAGGATCCACAGAATAACATCAGTGTTTTGTGTCCCTAAGAGATGATGTTGCCTCAACAGAAAGTCTGCTTTAGCTCCGTATTCCTAGTACCCAGCCAGTCTTATTGATTTTTAGCTAAGGAAACCTGCTATGCTAGTTAAGGCGTGAATGAGTGAGTGAGTGAGTGAGCAATTGAGTGAAATACTGAGGTTATTCTTTGGACCATGAGGTGGTCTCCAGTTCTAATAGACATGTATATGGATCAAGTTCAAAATGGGAGCAACGTCTGAGCATATCATGGTGCTTTTGTATGAGGTGCAAAGATGAGCCGGTGTGGAAAAAGGGGTGGTGTGGGGACACAGTTGAAAAGACATCACAGACACCCGAAAGGGCTTGTGCCAAGTCTTGGGGACAGGAACAGATGGGAATGGGGGCGGTGGGCTGGACTGTGTGGTGTTAACCCCAAGCTGACCAACCTGGGCTTTCTCCTGGAGTGAGGGGGGTGGGTGGTGGGGTGCGGGCTTGGAGGAGGGAAATGAAGGTACTAGGTTGGAGTTCCTAGAGCTCCCCCTAATGGCAGATGATGGGTGCACTGGAAGCAGGGAGGCCTATTAGGAGGCTCTTGAAACTGTCAAAGCAACTGATTGGGTGAGGCTCCTGCAGAGCCCAGAGCGCTGGGAGGCAGAACCAGCAGCCCTTGGTGGCTGGTTGGGTGTGGGGTAGGAGGAAGAGGGAAAGGGCTGGACTGACTCCCTGGCTGCTGTTCTGTCTGTTGGATGGAAACGATATCCTTAAGCAAAGCATGTGACCCAGAAGTCATATTGGTTTGCCTTAGGTCCTGGAGCCAGCCTGCGTGGGTTCAAATCAGGCCCCCACCACTCAGTATCTATGCTCCCTTAACCTCCCTGAGGACGATAACCAAAATTAGTATATCGCATAGTTGTACTATCAGGGTGATATTAGAAAGTGCTCAGTGCATAGTTAGGCCTCAATACGTGCCAGGGCCAGGAGAAGGGAGCAGTGGGGGACTCGAGGCCTGGACCCTGCTCAGCCCTGGACCCTGGCACCCCAGACTTGAGCACCAGGGATCGCCACGCCCTCACCATGCCTAGGTATAAGATTGCTCCTCCCTTCGTGCTCCCACATATACCCACCTTGGGAAGGACATAGAGGGCTGGCACGTGGGTCTTATAAATAACCATAACTCACCAACTGCTCCTGGTCTACAAACTCAAAGGCAATTTGGCATGAAGTCTCCATCTGACTGTCAATCTGTAAGAGAGAGCAGGCCGGGGGTGGCAGGGCGGCAGCAATTCCACTGAGCTCGCCTAAGAACGAGACCTAGAGGTTTTGGCTGGATCAGGGTTTGATGCTCATCTACCTCCCGGCCAACCATACTGGGAAGGACAGAGGCAAGGGGAAAGCCTTGTGCCTCCACGTGCCCAGGGTGGGCTCTAAAAGAATAAAGAGTTTCCTCCTCCCCCTCAACCCCCTCCGTGAAATCTGACAAATGCCAGTTAGCTATAAAGAAGAAGTGGTTAACAGAAGGTACAGGGCATAATCTTCCATGACAAGTAATAAGCTCCTTGTCCTCGCAGGAATTCAAGTCAAGGCTAGACAAGCTCTGGGGATTCAGGGTCTATAGGGGCTGGGGTTAGATGCCTTTAAAATCCCCGCCCCCAGAGCAGTGGCTCTGTGGTTGTAAGCCTCAGAGAATGCTACGGCTCTTGTTCTACCTGGTAAAACTGCAGGAGCTGATGCAGGAGGGCAAGTATAGAGGTAAGAGAGGTGGGAGGCGCAGCCTACAAGCACCAAGGTCAGGGTCCTGGAGCTGGCCTTTGCCAGTGGGTGCTCCACCCTGCCCGGCTGGCCAGAGGGATGGCAAATTCTCCTCCAAGCGGGACAGCGGCCACGATGGTAACCTGATTTTGCCTGGAGGAACTGTGTATGGAATCGCTGACAGCTCTGCCAGCCGGAGAATTAGAATAGGGCACAGGCTCCGTCATGGCCTGGGAGAGCAGTCCATCCCAGCCCCGGGGCTCAGACAAGGGCCAGGAAAGTGAGGGCGGGGCGCTGGGAGCTAGGCGGGAGCCTCCTCTCCCTGTGGAGCTGTGGCTCTGGTGCCAGGTTGGGGGCATATCTGAAAGGCCAGGAGTTAGAGGCCACACGCGGCCACAGCAGGCAGACGGGATGGCTTCCCAGAGGGAGCATCACACTGAGGGAGAGCAGGCTTCACAGCCTTTTCAGAGTCCGTGGTTGGCATTCCAGGCAATCATTAACCCGGGCAACGGGCTGGAAGCCCACCTTGTGCACTTTCTGCACCGGGAGTCAGAGAGGGCTTCAGGGGGGAGGGGTAGGTCAGAGACCCTGACCCGGAGAAGGTCAATGAGGAGAGCATCAGCAGAGCTGGGTGGGAGCCATGAATTGTGTCCTGCACAGCTGTATGTCTGCCTGCAACCCCTGCTCCCTGGTTCCTGCCTCAGTTTCCCCAGCGGGGAGAAGGTAGATAGGCACGGTCACACACTCACCAGCTGCTGCAGGAGCTGCAGGTGTCCGCTTCCAATCATGTGGCTACAGCGCTCTGACGCCTCCTCGGTAACACCCTTGCTCACCAGGAGACAGACCAGCAGCAGCAGGCGGTTTAGCCATGTCTGTGGTAGAGAGTGCATCATTACTCCCAGCTCTCGTTCTCCCGAGGGACCCCCATGCCCTGCCGAGAGCAGAAGAACAAGGATCTTATACCTACAATGCTGCAGGCTCTGCCCCCAGCCCTGGGATGCAGCATTCCCCAAATTTAGCTTTCTCAGGATTTCCTAGGTGGCACGCACAATCTTGCTCTCTCTTGATAACTCCCCAAATGCCACCTCCTCCAAGAAGCCTTCCCGGATTAACCCAGGCCAAGCCTGATTACACACTGACCCTCTAAGTAGGACATGGGAGGCATTCCTCCCAGTCTAAATTTCAGTTATACAGGCAACTCCTTGAATGCGGAACTTGCATCAGCCCTTTGTTGTGTCCCCGCAACCTCAAACACCGAGCCAGGCACCTTGTGGGCTGCCCACTCCTCTCGGGCTCATGTTCAAGCACCCACTTTCAGACTTCGCGCCAGAGACATTTTCCCGAGGCCCAGCCCTTCCTCCCACCTGATTCCACACAGGTCTGGCTCTGCTACTGGAAAAACCAGGGCCCCAAATTCAGTTTCACTGCGAACCTATCCCACACTGGAGACCTTTTGGAGCCCTGGGTGTGTGTGCCATAGAGGAGGCCAACTGCTTAATCAGAGGCAGCAGTGCCAGCTCCACGCCATCCTTCGCTGGCATCTGCCTCTCAGAGCTTCAGGCTCTGTCTGCATCCAGCCAGCCAGCTCTTATCACGGCCAGGATGTTTTCTCAGATCTCTCCTTCCTTCAGCTGCCCCCTGGCCCAGGAGCCGCTCACCCCCCAGAGTGATAGGACTGGCCCCTGATGCCCCATCGTGCCCCTTCCATCCTTTCTCCCTCCTCCTAACCATGGTCCCCCAACCCACTCTCCAGACAGAGGCAGAGGGACTCTTGGGCTTTCTTTCCCCAACTCAAGGTTGCCCCCTGGCAGCTGACATCCCCGGATTCAGGGAAATGCTGTCAGAGTGGGGTGAGAGCTGGCACCTTCCTGGGCTCTGCCTCAGTCATCCAGAGGATGAGACAGATACTGCAAATAAATAGCACATGGGGAAAACAAGGAGGCTATGAAACAGTGCTGGACAACATGCTGATTTACATACAACTGAAAGCACACATGTTTGTTAGCTCTTACCAGGGAAGAGAAGGCCTGGCTGGGACTACCAGGGACTAGGTAGGGAGGAAAGGCCTCTGTGAGGCCATGAAAAATGGGGAGAAGTTGATGGCAAGGAGAGGGAAGGGGAGGCCTGGAGGGGAGAGGCACATGATGGCTGGGTGCCATTCAAGGAAGGGATCTGGTGAGGGTCCTGGCCTGACCTAGGGGAGGGAGAGTGAAGGATAGTCATGGGACCGGGGGTCAGGCTCAATTGGGCAGTTGAAGAGGTACCCTGGGTGGGTTGGCTGCCCAGGCCCTCCAGAACCTTTAATTCAGGACCCACTGGAAACTGGGCCATGCAAAAGGTGTGGTTCTGTCTCAGGCCACTGTCACTGCAGCTCTGAAACTCCACTTTTCAACAGTATGGAGGGAAGAGCCCGTGAGAGAGGGGATATTCAGGAAGACAACCTTGCCATAGGCACTTCAAGATATTGACTTCTGAGGACAGCTTAACCCCCAAGGGCTGCCAGGCTTTTGGAGCTATTTCAGATTGGTGGGAGGAGAGTGTGACCACCATGTGGGAAGCTGACTATGTAGGCGGCCAAAGGGGTGCCCCCCTGCCCCTGGGGCCCCAGTTTTGCCTCAGAGGAGGAGCTGAATGGGCACCCAAGGGTTAACACTCTAGCTCCAATCTGGCTGGGCTGGTTCTTCTCCCCCACCATCCTTCCTCCCACCCACCAGCCTCTGGGACGGCCACGAATGCGCCTCCCTTGCAGGCCCACAGACATCTCAGCCCGCTGTCCATCCTCACCTGTCCCCTGCTTCCCATCAATAGGGGCCCTGGAGGGCCCTTGGCATGACCAGACCCCTGGGCTGCTCCTGTCCAAAACCAGCCTCCTTTTCCCTCCACCTTTACTTCCCTCATGGTCTCCCTCCAGCCCTTATCTTGGTCTCATTGCCTATCAGCTCTCCCTCCCCCTACAATTTCCCCTCCTGAGGCTGTCTCCAGTCTGTCAGTTGGGCTCTCCCTCCACTGTGGATCTGCTCTTCCCCCTTCCTCTCAACCCCACCTGCAACTATTTCTGTTCCCCTCATAGTATTTGTCTGCTTCTCTCCCGGCCAGGTTTCTCTTTCCATCCTCCTCTAGGGTTCCTCAGAAGTAAACCCGCTGGGGAAACACCTACTGTTTACCAGTGCCACTCTGCACTTTCTAGGAGCTGCTGCACCTACTGCCCGCAGTTGGGGCTCTGCGCTCCCCATGCAACCCTGAGCAGCCCCTAGCCGCCTTGGGCTCTGCAACCAAACCCTCCTTCTACCTCCCACCTTCCTCTGCCACCGCTGAGCCTAGGAGCTCCCCAGCTGAATGAACCAGATTTTGCAATAAAAAGATTCAGAGCTAGCCCCAGGCAGCTCTGGGGGTCCGGTCCCCTGCAAATCAGGCTTGACTCAAGTCCCCCCAACAGCTTCTGCTTGCATGCTGGGACAAGTATCGGCTTGCCCGGCTCTTTCTGTCAGCAGGTTCCCGGGCACAGACCCTGGAATTCTGTGAGCTGGATGACCTCTGAACTTCCCCAGCCCAGAAGCGCCCACTCCCCAGCAGAGCCTGGAAGCATGCGTGTAGCCCATGGGGAAGGTGCCCGCCGGGAGGGCGCCACACTGAGCGCACGGCCACTGCGCCGGTCTCTTGGCAGTGTCGGGTCAGAAGGGAGAGGGGCAGGGGCTGACGCGTAGCCGGCACCGAGCCTCGGGAGGCGGCTGCGAACCCCTCTCTCCAGCCAGCGGGCGGCTCACTGTGCGCCTCCG
>NC_043707.1:51661262-51668688 GCF_006229205.1 Suricata suricatta
ACACACACACACACACACACACACACACACACACGCACGCACGCGCGCGCGCACTGACACAGACACAGACACAGACCCAGACACACACTCCAGAGCCCTACTGAACCGCCTCCCCTCCCCCGCCCCTCGGGCTGGTCTTCCCCGTGGTCCTCCCAGTCGCCCTGCTTTCTGTGCACAACTCCGGAGCCTTCAGCAAAGGAACTCGGGCTCCTCCGCCTCTCTCCCTTCCGCGCGCCCGCTTCGGACCCGGCCGAGCCTTTCTTTCCGTGTTCTCCAGGCAGATCCGGTGTTCTCTCTCTCTTTCTAATATTTGTCTCGAGGGACTTTCCCTCCAGGCCTGAAAATTCCCAAATCTGAGCAGGAAATGGGCTGAGAGCAGGGGCAAGCACTGAAGCCTGGGGCCTCCCCGGGCTGCGCCTGCTGCAGCACCTTGTTGCGATTGAGTCAGTGGGTTTGCAGCAGCCCCTTTCTTCGTAGGCGGCCCCCCAGCCTCGTGTCTCTCATTCTGGGGCAGGGTATAGATAGGCAGGGAGGCTAGCTAGCTACCCAGCCAGGAGGGGAGGGGCTGTGTCCTGGGAGGCTCCCTCTGTGCCAGGAGACACTCTGGGCACTTGACCTGCGGGTGATGTAAATGCTGGCTGAGACCCACGTTCCTTCCTGATCGCCAAAACCTGGGATGATTGGCACCTGGGCCCTAGCTTTCCGGTGCTTTTGGAAATGCATTTCCCTAGATGCTTAATCATGTTCTGTCGATACCTGAGAACGAATCTAAATGAAGCCTCATAGGACCAGCCTATTAATTATAATGCCAACTTCAGGCCCTTTTTCTTTCTTCAATTCATTAGGATTCGCTGTTTGAATCCTCTGGAAGGTCACCCATCCACGATACACCCCCTGGCCTCAAAGGAGCATCTTTTGTCACTTGCTCTAGCCCCAAGCAGTAATTTTACAATCTCATGCCCTCACTCATACTGGCACCTCTGCGTGGAGTGCTCTTCTCTCTGCTTGTCTTTAAGGCAAACTCATCCTTCAAGCCTGAAGTAATGCCACATCCTCCACCAGCAAAGCCTTCTGACTCCCCAGGCACATTAGTGGTTCCCATTTCTGTGTTCCCACCGGACTCGGGTCCTTTGTGGTGGCCCTGATATGATGTTATTCATTCATTCTCCACATGATTCTAAAAAGTATGTAAGTGGGGCACGGATAGTTTTATGGTGCCCCAGCTCTGACTGAGACTTTCTTCAGGCTGGTCCCCTGTTCCCTCACCTCAAAACAACAGTGCCTGACACGTAACAGGTGCCTTGTTAAGGGTGATTGAGTCAGATGAGGCCATTAGAGAACAATTCATTATTGGACAAATGTAGTACCCTGTGGCTACTATGTGCCAGGCACTGTGGGGGACCCTGGGGGATATGGTGATGGACATGCCAACTCGCCCCTGCTTTCGTGGGCTTAGGAGCCGTCAGAGCTAAGGAGTGTGGGGCAGTGTCGGGCCCTCAGAACCTTGAGGAAGGAAGACAAGAGACAGAAGCCTGCCAGAGGAAGGAGGTTAAGGATTTACTTCCTCCATGCCTGTTTTATCAAGTAGCCCTGTACAAAAAAAAAAAAAAAAAGAAACCACACACACGCAAAACACAATAACACACTCACTCCATAGTGCTTGCGGACTGATAAGAGGTTAGAGGAAGTATAAACCTCTTGACATGTTGAAAGAAAGTCAAATTTTACCTGCTCCATCCTGCACCGCCCCAGCCCTGCCTCAGGCTGGCTGAGGCTGCCTTCAGAACCTCACTCTCCCTCTGGAAGGCAGCCTTCCTCCCTGCTGGCATGAAGCTTGGGTCCTCATTCTCCCTCAACTGAAATGGTTTACATATCCAAGCTTGAACCCTGACTCTACCACTTAGACATTAATTCCCCTTCTTACGGAGACGGGGGGTGGGCGGGATTAGATGGAATGGTGCCCGTTAAGTGTTTGGCATGGGGCTTGAAGGTAGTAACTGTTGTAGTTACTGTTATTGTTATTGTTTGTCCACTCACACGGGCCTTAAGCAATGACACAGTCATGGCACAGGGACTTGGGAGTCTCGGTGCCACATTGGAGTCCCAGCCGTGTCACTCATTTGCTGTGTACCTTTAGACAAAGCCCTTAATGCTTCTGAGGCCTTCTTTCCTCATTTGTGCAATGACCGTGGTAAGCCCTTTCCCTGAGGAATGGTTATGAGGTGGAATGGGTGACATATGGAGGTCTCCAGGGCAGCAGACGGCGCGGGACAAATGCTTAGTTACGAGAAAACACATTGGAATCGTTGGTGTGGGATGCTGGGAAGCTGTTCACAGGGAACTGCAGGGAGATGAGCAAGGCCCCTGAGAACCAGGACTCTGCAGCACGACCCGCCGCTGTCTCATCTCTATTACCTTAAAAGGAGAGGCCGTGAATCTGCTTGACTTCAGATGTGCTTTACCACCAGACACCAGGGAAATAGAGGCTGGAAGCGTGATCCTGTGCCTGCAGGGCTCACTATCTCCTGTGCTCTTCCCCGCCCTGGGTGGATACTCCTGCCCCCTCTCCCTGCCTGTCCTGCTGGGAGACCTTGGCAGGCATGTCCTGGCTGCATCTCAGGGCCGATCCTGCAGTGCGATACCCATGTGCACCTAGCGCCTTAGCTGTTCACACCAGCGTAGGCCCGTGTGTGCCCATCCACCAGCAGCGGGGGTTGGAGCCACAAAACCAGAAGAGTTCCCAGCCCACATTGCCTCAAATGAGCAAATGAAGGCCCAGAGAGGCAAGGCCACCTCCTCCAGAGTAACGTGTGAGTTGGTGCAGTCTGGGGTGGGGGCTTCAGGAGTGGGGGCTGAAGCAAAGCAGCTCAGGGGCTCACATGCTGTCCTTGGCCAGATTGAATGCCGTTCTCCACGCTGACTTCCAGTGGAGTCATGTCCGGAGCTAGGTCACTGGGGAGGCATAGAGGAATTTGGAACAATCCAAGATTTGGGTTT
The DNA here is from genome assembly GCF_006229205.1 of Suricata suricatta. NCBI lineage: Eukaryota > Metazoa > Chordata > Mammalia > Carnivora > Herpestidae > Suricata > Suricata suricatta. Next base: position 51,664,260 of record NC_043707.1, read on the forward strand.
CAATGATTTCCTAATGTAGCATCATCAAGAGGGCAACCTTCAGCTGACCCTGGAGGAGGGCAGAAGGGAGTGCAGGAGGGACCCTGTTTGCCAGAGGAATGAACCAAGGGTGGGAGGACATGGATTGAAAAGAGAGGAATGGAGATGGATGGCAGGAAGTGGGAGGGAGTGAAGCCTCCTTTGCTTGTTGTCAAAATGTCATTTCTTCGAAATTATTTGACAGGCAATATCCCCTTGAGATCTTTTCCAGAAAATTGACTTCTGTCATAAAGGGCTGACTTGCTTGTTCTTTCTTCCTTCCCTCTCTTTCTCCCTCTCCCTCTTTTATTCCCTTCTTTCTTTCTTCCTTTTTTCTCTCTCTACTGTCCTTCCTTCCACCTTCCCTCTCTCCTCCTTTGTCTCCCTTCCATCAAAGTGGCCCCATGGTTCTTTGGGAAGTAGACTGGCAGGTGGAGAGTGGCAACCTTGGAAGCTTGGGGGCTACTGAGGCAATACTGCCTTATTGCTCCTGACAAGGTGCTGCTTAGGCCAGAGAGTGTAAAGACCCCGGGCTAACCAGGTTAGGGAAGCTAGATAGCCCATCTCCATCCTGCCCCACATAGGTCTTTTGTGCTGCCGGCTGACCTTTCAAACATGTCTACCCTCTTTTTAAGAAATTGGGCTGGGAGCGTGAAAGGTGGTAAGCCATAATGGATGGATCCTTGTGGAGACTTTGTATTTGATAAACCAGCAAGAGCCAACCTTGGAAAAACACCAAGGAGGATGTTAAGACCACGTCTTCTCCTGGCTGCAGGAGAGCCAGCTGTCTCTCTCGTCCTGGAAGCTGGGGAGACACCTGTTCTGGTATCATGGCCATGCCACCGGAAGTCTCGCCCTTGGAGAGCAGGCACTGGTGGAAATCTGTCTGTATCGGGGACACAGCTCTGCCTGGCTGGGCACCAGCTCCTGGATGTGGGCAGGATGAACCCTCTCAGATGGCTATCATCAACTACTGAGAGCTGATCAGTGTAAGATTGAAATAAGAAAGCAACTTGTCCCTAGTGAGTATTAGCTTCCCAAGCATCCTCCCTACCCTCTAGCATCACAGCACTTCAGCTGAGGGAACTTCTAGAATGAAATTTTGTTCTAACCTTCATTGGAAAAAGAGAATCACCGAGAGGATGATTTGTCTGCTGGTGTCCAAGCAGCAAACAGGCCCACTTCTTATCTTTGGTCCTGTGTGACTTTAGAACAAAAGAGGCAGAGCATTACCTGAAAAAGGAAGTGGAAACCTATGCCATCCATATTCATCTGTTGATGCCGTAAGCATTTTCATTGTTGAGTGCTTGTTGCATGCCGGATCCTGTGGTTGTCCAGACCAGCTAAATTACATGCCCTTTGCTCACAGATTGCCAGGACCAGCCCAACACATGCAGGACAAGTGATGATGGGGAAAGATCCAAGTTGCTCCATCCAGGGGCCAGAGTGGCTTGGCTTCTGGAGGTCACCGAATGAGGCCAGAAACCTGGAGAGAGAAGAGCCTGAGGGTTGGAAGAGTTCAGGTCCCCGATACCCCAGGCTACAGACCCCTTTCCCCCTCTTTGTGTTGCTGAAGGTGATTCCTTGCCTTGGTTCTCTGCGTTGGTTTGCATGATGCCAACTGGGAAATCCAAGAGGAGCCCTCCTCACATGGGAGCAGCCCAAAGTAGAGCTGTAGTGGGGAGGGCAACCCTTTCCAGAGTAGCCCTGTTTGAGGGGAAGGGGAGGCGTGAATCACTTCCTCTTCAGCCTGCAAAAGTCACTTCTGAGGCTGCCCTGGACCCCAGGCCAGGAGCTCAGCCCAGCCCTGTGCCCTCAGCTGGGTGGCAAGTCTTCCTGTTGACTGGTGCTGTGCCCTGCTCCCCAGAAAATAGGAAGAGTCAGGGCAGCCATCACCAGCAGCGAGGTGGAGGATGGTGAACACGAGGTTAGCTCTGCAGCCATGCTGCTTGGGTGGAAATCTCGGATCTGCCCCCTGCTAGCTCTATGACCCTGCATAACTTACTTAACCCTCCTGTGCCTCAGTTTCCTCATCTGTAACATGGGGATAATAATGGCCTCTTCCTCACAGGGCTTCTATAAAGTTGTGATTATGTGTAAAATGCTTAGAACGTTGCCTGGACTACAGGTCGATGGGGGTTAAAATTCATTAAGCTGAGGGGGCACTGCATCCTCTGTCCAGTCAGCGATACTCCAGGCTCAATTAAAACGACTCCAGAGCGGTTGTGCTAATGCCGCCTCAGCAGTGCCCTGGCCAGGGAACAAGTTGGGGGTGGGGTCGGGAGGCCTTCGTCCAAGGCTGCTTCCACCTCAGGAAAGCCCCTTTCCTGCTGTGATCATTCCTGTGGATCCTGCGGTGGCCAGAGCCCCACTCTGGAGGCCAGGAGGGTGCAGGGCACAGGCTCAGCCCTGGAGCCCAGAGGGATGGAAGGGCCATTGCTCAGGATGGGTCCTGAGCCCTTGGAGTTGCTGACAGGAGCAGGAATGCAGTGTTCCCTGGGAGCCTCTCCCCTCTCCTAACCACAATTGGCCCACATAACCGCAACCACCAATGGTCCATTCATAGGAAAGCCTCGGCTTGCCGGCTTGCCGGAGCCCGACACAGCTCCCTCCCCCTCGCTCACATTCCTGCTCCCAGCTGGGCTCAGGGGGGAGCCCACCCACTAGGCCCTAAGGCCCATGCTTTCTCTGCTCCCAGGTACTGGAGCAGAGGCCAGGCTGGGCCACAATGTGGCACGAGGGCTTTTCGGGCCTGTTAGGTGAGAATTCTCTTCCCAGAATTAGACACTTTTCCTAGAATTCTAGTGCTGTGCTAGAAGCTGGGCAGGGCCCAAACTTGATGATCCAGTCCTCCATCCGGTATAGCAGAAGATACACGGGATTTGGCTTCAGCTCGAGTCCTAGATATGTAATTTACCAATAGGGACTTTTGACAAGTTACTAGAACCCCCCTGAGCCCTTGTTCCCTTAACTATAAAATGGGTGTTAAATAATTGTGACCTCACATTAGATAGTGATAGGGTCCAATTAGACATGTCCTGGAAAATACTCTGTACCCTAGGAAGACTCATGCAGATGTTGGCTGTCATTACCAAGGACTTTGGGTTTGGAGCCAGAGAACCCACATTCAGATCCCAGATCTGCTACTTTCCAGCTGTGACATCTGGGATAACGTAGAAACGTCTTTTGAGCCTTGGTTTCCTCATCTGTTGAGTAGAAATAATGCTACCAGCCGTAGGGAGCTAGCAAAGAGTCAGTGGAAAATAAAAGCAGACCCTTGTTGCAGGGATGGGGGTTGCACTCAGTGTTACTTACAATGAGCCATAGGAGTAGTAGTGAGGATATGGCCAGAGGAACTCACCGCAGAAAGTAACCCAGGCTCACACACATCCTGCATTCCATGCAGCTGCAGCTCCCCATGCTGTAATCACTCAATAAATATTTGCTGATTGATTGAGGATGACTGATCCCAGATTCTGGTGCTGACATCGCTTCAAAGTCTGGAAAATCCAAACCTCCTGACGCCAGGCCCTGGGCCTGGTCTGTAGGAGATGGGACCATCTTGTCTGGAGCAACCCCCATTCCCTTCCTGCACAGCCGCCTTAGGTCTGATAGTTGCTTCCCTTAAAGCACATGAAACCCCATTTCATGAAATTGCATTTTCACTTACGCAAGAGCACTGTCATGCCAAAGCTATTCTATTGTGAAGAAAGCAAAAAACCATCGAAAATGTATTTTTAGAACACAACAATAGAAATCATATCCCAGTTCTTCCTTGGATGTTAAAAATAAAAGATCATGGACCGCATGCCTGATTTTTGGAGCCAACTTCAAATAGGGATCTTTTTAGAGTTGAATTCTGAGGGATCCTCAACTGTGGGCTCCAGAATCTTGGATTCTGAATCTCGAGGGAGTTTCATCCCTTTCAGTGAGTGGGAGCCAGGACAAGAGAGAAAAATTGACGCCTCCCTCTGAAATCACTAGCATTTCTCCAGACGTTAGTTAACTCATTCATTTAATAAACATCTCTCTCTGGATCAACCACTGGGCCCTTGGCACTAAGGCTGAATCATCAAACAAGTCTTGTCCCTACCCTTAAAGAGGTCTTGGGCCTGTAAACGCACGGTTCTTGTAAACAGCCTTAGGAGAAGGTATGTGGGTGGGAGGCTTCTCGGAGCAGACCTGTGAGTTGCATTGAGAGCAATAGTGCATCAGGTGCAGAAATGGGAACGGGACATTGCAGAGAGGGAAGAACATGCACAAAGGTCAGGAAAGGCAGGCAACAGTGCAGCAGGCTTTGGGTAGGATAGTCATTCTGGAATCATGGACCAGGGAAGACGAATACAGTGGAGAGAGGCAGACCAGCTCCATTCCGCGGGTGCTTATAGGTCACACATGACTTTTGACTTTA
>NC_043707.1:51668788-51744792 GCF_006229205.1 Suricata suricatta
CCCCCCCCCCCCCCGTCCCAAGTCCTCGAGCTGAAATCCCATCTCCAAAGGTGTCTGAAATGTTCCCTCCTGAGGAAGTCTTCTCATGGCTCTCAAAAGGAATGCTTTCTCCCTCTGCTGGGTCCCAGGGCGCTTTGGTCTCTGTCTCTCCAGTGTTTGTGCCTCCCTTTTCTGTGTACACTTCTCATCCTTCCTCCAACTAAACTACGAGCTTCTTAAGGATAGAGACAGCTTATTGTCTCCTGCAGCACCTACATATACTAGGTGCCCAATTGAAGTGTGTCGAATGGATGAATTAATGAAGGCATACATGAATGGACTTCAAGAACCCAGATGGTTCCTCAGCTGGAAAAGAAACCCCTCCTTCCCTCCATGCTAAGCTGAGTTCCTCCCTTCCATCTCTCTGCTGCCTGTCCCAGGGCTGGCTGCTGGGTCACATGCTTGTCATGGGCCCTCTGCACTGGGGTAAGGTCAGGGCTCTGGCAGGATGTCAGAGCTGCTGGGTTTGAACTTACTATGTTGGTGAGCCCAGGTGTGAGCGGAACCTGGGGGCTCATGCAGGCTTACCAAATGCTCCTAAGGCCTGCTGACCAGGATGCTGGAGGTCCCCTCAAGCCTTCCTCTCTCATAGTCTGTCCTTTCTCTGTTCCAAGACTCACGTCCCTGCAGGGCAAATCCTGTCAGCAGGTGCCACCAGCTACCTTGCGCAAATCCTGTGCCGCCTTGCTCGCCTAGTGCCGCAGGGCTCCAAGTGCCATCCATCCCCCACCCCACCTTCCTCAGGTTGGTCCCAGTCTTCTGCTTCAGCCTTGGCTTTCATTAGTCACCTTCAGGCCCCACGAAACTTGGGATACCCATCCACTCAATGAATCTTTTACTTTTTTTAAGTTTTGTTTTTTTAAGTAATCTCTATACCCCGCATGCAGCTGGAACTCACAACCCTGAGATCAGGAGTCACATGCTTCTTTGATGGAGCCAGCCAGGTGCCCCCCGACTTGATGAATGTTTATTCAGCGTTTACTATGGCCGGCCTCAAGGTTAGTTGCTGGAATTTCCAAAATAAAATACAGTCCAGTGTCAAGGAGTTCACAGTCCACAGGGGGCTCGGCAAGTAAGTCAGCTCCGGTAGCCCATCCCAGCCCATAGTGCCAAAGGTGGAAGCCCGGGTTGCCTTGGGGCAACAGGAAGAGGAGGTCAGGAATGGCTAATAGGGAGGGGGGCCATTCCCAGGGAAGATGAGAAAGGAGGGGAAGGGAAGGGTGTGTCAGCCAGTTGGGAGCAGTGAGTGCATAGGAGTAGAGGGGAGACTGGTGCGGCTGAGTGCGGGCAACAGGGGGTTTGCTGGCGAGGTGGGCAGGGGCTGGGCCATAGAACCGTCACCAGGCACCCATGCCTACTTGTGGAAATAAGCTCCTCCTGAAAGCCCTCTAAGCTGTCACCTCCTGCAAGAATTCCTATTTCCCCAGCCCACCTGGTTTCGTTCTTTTCAGAACCCAATGGCATTGTGTATCCCTCTGAGGGCCCTTTTCCATGTTCTAGTTTATTTTAGCCTCATATATGCACCTGCTCTACTCCTTCCCCCAGACAGGGAACTCTCCAGAGCAGGCACATGTCATTTTAATACTCTCCACAAATATTTAGAGAAGATCTACTCTGGGCCAAGTCTAGGGTACTGGGAGTGCAGCAGAGACCTCCACAGACAAATTGAATTGAAATACCGAAGTCCCCACCCAGACCACCTCTGTCCTTTATCCCTGGCTCACCAGTGAGTCATCAAGAGGTTGCTTGATAAGCAAGGAACCCATCCAAAGGGAGGGCAGCCATCTGGTATCACTTGCTGTGTGACTCTCAGTAAATCCTGTAACCTCTCTGATAGAGATGAAAGCAACACCTCCATCAGGGGCTTAACCTCTCAGGACCAAGTACACACCAAATACGGAAGTGCTACTTGAACTTTTTTTTCAGATCAAATTATTATTATTATTTTATTATTGTTTTTCTTGTTGATTATTTTTAACTTAACTTCAACTAGTTAACATACAGTGTTGTTTTAGCTTCAGGAGTGGAACCCAGTGATTCATCTCTTACATATGACCCAGTGCTCTGCCCCAAAAGTGCCCTCCTTAATGCCCATCACCCATTTAACCCATCCCCCACCCATCTTCCCTAAGGCAACCCTCAGTTTGTCCTCTGTATTTAAAAGTCTCTTAAGATTTGCCTCCTTCTCTGTTTTTATCTTTTTTTTGTTCCCTTCCCCTATGATCATCTGTTGTATTTCTCAAATTCCACATATGAGTGAAATCATATGATATCTTTCTTTGACTGACTTATTTCACTTAGCGTAATACCCTCTAGTCCCATCCATGTTGTTGTAAAGGGCAATATTTCATTACTTTTCATCTCTAAGTAGCATTCTATTGTATACATATTACCACATCTTCTTCTTTTTTAAAATTTTTAATGTTTTATTTATTTTTGAGAGAGAGAGAGAGAGAGACAGCGTGAGCAGGGGAGGGTCAGGGAGAGAGTGAGACACAGAATCCAAAGCAGTCTCCAGGCTCTGAGCTAGCTGTCAGCACAGAGCCTGACATGGGGCTTGAACCCATGAACTGTGAGATCATGACCTGACCCGAAGCTGACACTTAACCGACTGAGCCACCCGGGCGCCCCTTACCACATCTTCTTAATCCATTAATCTATGGATGAACATTTTGGGCTCTTTCCATACTTTGGCTCTTGTTGATAGCGCTGCTATAAACATTGGGGTGCAGGTGCCCTTCCAATCAGCATTTTTGTAGCCTTCAGATAAATGGAAGTGCTAGGTGAACTTTAAAGCAGACTCCAAAGGCCAGAAGTTTGGGAGTACAGTGCTTTTGCACTTTTTCCAGCCATAGGGCATCTTCCAAGAGATGCCCTGTGCAGACCAGGCCGTCCTGCCCGGCCAAGGCCCACCGCTCAGCATAGCTCACTGCTCCTCTCTGATTTGTGCCCCATCTTTTTTTTTTTTTTTTCATTTCTTATCAGCAAGGAAAAGCTTCCAGCACTGCTAGGAGGCCTCGTGTGTAGGATTGTGATTTCTAGGCCTGCAGTGTGTCCTATGATTCTAGAGGATTTGCTTCTTGGTTTCTTCAGCCTCTGGGTTGAATGACATCCGAATTTCAACATCAGAAGAATGGAGCTTCTAGAAACATACTTACGTGGTGGAGCTTGTAGAAACCAGAGCCTATTTTGTGGAACTAAAAAAAAAAGTAGCACGTGTCACCTAAAATTACCCTTCACTATGCTAACTCAGACATCTCTGGGTCTTCGGTTCTCATGGGGACAAGCAGTGAGCAGAAGGGCCACGGGTTTACATTTTAAGAAGACCATCAGAACCTTGAGTCCTCAGTGGAGAACATCCTACACTCAGCCTTCAGATGGGTCTTCATGTTTAGTGCTGCCTCCTATTCCAGGGAACAGAATTTGAGGGCTGGGTCTCAGAGTTAGGCCAAACCTCCAAAGAAATGGACTAGTGTCCTAAGGGCTCTGCTAGCCTCCTGGCTGCCCTAGCGTTCCTTATTTTCCATTTTCCTTTCCTTCCCTTCCTTACACGCTGACGCCCACGATGTGCAGGACTATTCTGATCTTCCGTCTCTTTGGCGATGGGAGAAAAGGGGAAACAGGAGAAGACTAGGTGGTGGTCAGGGCTCTGACGAGAATGAAGTAGGGGCTTGTGGCAGTGATGGTGGGGTGGCCTACATTAGAGGTGCAGTGAAGGTGGCCTCCCAGAGTCTGTGACACTTAGGCCAAGAGTCCTGTGACAGGAGCCCCTGTATGGGAACTGGGAGAAGAGAATTCCAGGCTGGGGACACCCCAGCTCTGGCTCCCGCTTCTGCCCTTGGCCCAGTTCTGATCCAGCAGCACTGTCTGCAGTGCGAGGAAGACCAGGAAGAGGGCCAGGAGGAGGAAGGACAGGATAGAAAGGAAAGTCTGGGTGTCTTCTGATCTGCAGCCTGGGGCGCTGCAGTGGCTGTGAGAGGTGCTGTCTCCTCACCCGGTGGGTCCTCAGCCCCGCTCCCAGGATAGACCCTTTTCTCAACATTCTACCCCAAGTGCCCAGCTCCCCTCCCCTGCCTGACTCAGAGCCCTCGGTGCCCAGGCCTGGCACCCACTTCTGCTCTTCACATCTGCCCTGGGGCCCAGGCTTGCAGCAGCCAGAGGTGCTCCCTTCCTGTTGTCCAGCAGGTGAGCAGGAGTGGGGGGACTCCTCTTCCTCCCTTGCAGGGGAGGCTAGACCACTGGACACAGGGAACGGGGGTGGGGGGGCAGACCCTATAGCCACTCCCAGAGGCGGACCCTGGAACTGGAAGAAAACTTGGAAACCCTGCCCTCTGTTGCATGATTCCCTAACTTTTTGTTGCTTGAGAATATGCTTATGTGCATATGGATTCTGAACTCTCCTCCACGTCTCCTCTCTCTTCCTTTCTTTCACGCCTCACTTTGCAGCTTCTCTCTCACACCCTTTATAAAAAAATTTTAAGTTTATTTATATATCTTGAGAGAAATACAGAGAGAGAGAGAGAGAGTGAGAGAGAGAAAGAACCCCAAGCAGGCTCCACACTGTCAGCGCAGAGCCCGACTCAGGGCTCAAAGTCATGAACCCATGAACCATGAGATCATGACCTAAGCCGAAATCAAGAGTCAGATGCTCAACCGTCTGAGGCTTGAGCCCGGCCCCCTCACAACTTTTTAAACATCTTTACGGAGGCATAATTCACATAGAAAAAAACTGCACGCTGTTAACGTATACAATTTGATAAGTTTGGCCATATGCATATACCTGTGAAACCACGCCCACAATTAAGGTAGTGGACATACCCACTGCTTCCAAAAGTTCCTTTGTGTCCCTTTGCATTTTGTTTTGCTTTGTTTTATTTTTGTGGTAAGAACACTTACCCTGAGATTTACCCTCTTAACAGAAGTTTATTTATTTATTTATTTATTTATTTATTTATTTATTTTTGAGAGAGAGAGAGAGAGAGAGAGAGAGAGAGAGAGAGCGTATGAGCAGGGGAGGGTCAGAGAGAGAGAGGGAGATACAGAATTTGAAGACAGGCTCCAGACTCTGAGCTGTCAGCACAGAGCCCGACACGGGGCTCGAACCCATGAACCATGAGATCATGACCTGAGCCGAAGTCAGACGCTTTTCCCCTTAATGGAAGTTTAATTGCATCGCCTAACACTGGTAACTGGAAACACCGAAGCCTTCTCTCTTGATTTACAGCTTGCACGGAATTCTGTGGCATCGCTGAGCCCAGAACTAGGCCATGCGACATCACTCTTCTGTCGAGAAGAACATTCTAAACTCCAGCATCTTTGGGAGTTTGAGCCAGCCTGCCATGGCGACAGCTATCGTAAGCTAACTCTTGCCAGGGTCTAGGTCAGAGGGGTGGGTTGGTTTCCATCCATTCCCATCCCTGTCCCCATTCCAGGTTACACCCTTCTGGGGGCCTGGAGTCTTCTGTCCCTTCCTTCAACGCTCACTTCCTTAAGAAGCCTTGCCCGACATTGTCCCCAACTCCGATGCCCTCACTGGCTGCTGCATCTCCCTCAGAAGATGTGCCTGGGAACCAGCCCCAGGCCCATGCACCCCCTTCACCCCGACCAGCCCCAGAGGGCTGGCAGGGTGCCTCCTCTCTCCTTCCTGCCTCTTCCGACCTCCCCAGCCCCCAGCCAGCTGGAAGAGGGCTCCTGGAGCCGCCTGACTCACCAGCAACTGGCGTTGCCAGGCTGGCTGTCATGTGGCACGGTGGGTCCCGAGCCGGTAGGCGGGCAGCAGGGACTGGGGGGCGGTGCGCTCCCAGCCTCCCTCCCCACTCTGCGTTGTCCTGCGTTGCTGTCTTGGTGCCCAGGAAGCTGGCTGGGGAAGGGAAAATCTGACCTCTCTTCCTGTCAACAATGACTTTCTCCTCAGAGCTGACCCCTCTGGGGTGAGTCACAGGGAAGGGCAATCAGCCTCCGCTAATGGAGGAGGAAGCATCCGTGTGGGAGCTTTCCTTCCAAGGCCCAAGGCTGCCAGGCGCCTGCGGCTAGATGGGGGCCTTCCTGCTGAGAGAGGGGCTCCCAATGACTCCCTGGAGCCCCCCAGAATGGGGGTGGTCTCTAGGCAGTCTGGTGGTCTTACACATGGCCTTGACCATGTCAAGCTTAAAACCTTTGGAGGCTCTTCACTTCCTCTAGAATAAAGTCCAAAGGTCTTAGCTTGGCCCCAACCTCCCTTTTTGCCCTTATCGCCCTCCTCTCCCCTCACGCCCTCGGCTCCAATCGAGGTGGCCTCATTCACCCCTGAGTGATAGTGCCCACGGCCACCTCCATACCTTTGCCTTTGGCATGCCCCTTCCGCACTCAAATGTCTTTTCCTTTCCAGATGTGTCTGTACTTTATCATTTAATTTTTTTTAATGTTTACTTATTTTTGAGAGAGAGAGAGAGAGAGTGCGCAGGGGAGGGACAGAGAGAGAGGGAGACACAGAATCCAAAACAGGCTCCAAGCTCTGAGCCATCAGTACAGAGCCCAATGCAGGGCTTGAACTCATGGACCATGAGATCATGACCTGAGTCAAATTCAGACGCTTAACCGACTGAGCCACCCAGGTGCCCCCAGATGTGTTCATACTTTAAACCCCACTTCTACTCTCACATCATCCATCCATCCATTAAAAAAAATATTTGTTGGGGTGCCTGGGTGGCTCAGTCGGTTGAACGTCCAGCTTTGGCTCTGGTCATGATCTCATGGTTTGTGGGTTCGAGGCCCACGTCAGGCTCTTGTGCTGACAGCTAGCTCAGAGCCTGGAGCCTATCTTTGGATTCTGTGTCTCCTCTCTCTCTGACCCTCCCCTGCTCATGCTGTCTCTTTCTCTCTCTCAAAAATAAAGAAAACATTTTTAAAAATTAAAAAAAATATTTGTTGAGCACCTTTATGTGCCAAGCCCTGTGCCAAGAGCTGAGGATTGTACCACCAACAAGCCAGACAAAGTAAGCATTCACAGACATGCCAGGCTTGTGGAGGGTACAGAGACATAAAGAGGCACTTGCAGTGTAGTAAGGTGAGCTCAGGGTGCTAGGGAAACACCTGGGAGGAGCACCTGGCCTCGCCTTGAGGAGATCATGGAGGGCTTCCTGGAGGAGGTGATCCTGCTGATTTCTTTAAAGTGTTTTCTCTTATTATTATTAATTTTTAGTAATCTCTACACCCAATGTGGAGCTCCAACTCACAACCAAGATCATGAGTCGCATGCTCTTCCAGCCGTGCCAACCAGGTGCCCCGAAACTGCTGATTTCTTGAGGAGTGAGGAGTTAGGTAGGCAAGGGGCCTGGGGAGAGAAGGGGGCCAGGGAGGATGTTGGGACCAGTGGAAGAAGAAAGCAGGAAGCCCCAAGGCAAGGGATGGTGCATTCGAGGAACTGAAAGTTGGTCATGAAGTCTGGAGTAGAGGATGCAAGGGGGCAGGGTGGCAGGGCAGCTTGGAGCTACCCAGTGGCTCTGCAGTTTGGACATTATCCCGAGAGCCAGGAGAAGCCAATGCAGGGTTTACAGAAGAGGCTCGCAATGAGGGAACCTGCACTTTAGGTGGTTCGGAGTCACCACAGTGAAGGCCACAGATGGGATGAGAGCAAGCAGCAGGCCTCAGACATCGGTTAGGAGGCAACGTATGCGGTCTGGGCCAGAGGTGTGGTGACTGGGCAGCTGAGGCACGGAGGGAGTGTCCAGAGCACCTTCCGATAGGACTTGGTGATGGCTCAGCTGGCGGTGGAGGAGAGGAACCAGCGTGGCTCCCAGGTCTCTGATAAAACAGGGGGAGAATTTGACTGAGTGGGGGGTGAGGAGTGCAAACCTGAACAGTATGGGCTCCTCCAGGGGCGGCTGAGGGCAAGCAGGTGCCCTGGGGGCGGTGAAGCTCGATCACTGGAGAGAGGTCTGCATGGAGGGATAGACTTGGAGGCCCTGGGTGTGTATGGTCATCGAACTGGGAGATGACGAGATGTCCCTCTTCTGTGAAGGCCGGTTGCTCCCTCTGCGTGCCGCCCCCAGCCTGGCCCTCCCCTGACCTACTACTTGCTGCTTTGTGGTATTCAGCTATTCTCGAAGTATGTGCCACCTTCCTGACCAGAGAATGATCAGAGATCAGTCAGTTATGAGACCCTTGCCAAGTCCTCATAACAGGGGCGAGAGTCTGACCCAGAAAGAGAGGGCACAAATACAGGAAATATTTTTAAAGGAGTTTTAGTGGAACTCATGACTGGTGGGTGTGTGGGGTGAGGGAGAAAGAGGAGTTTCAGCTTCCCGCCACTTACTGGCATGGGGGATAGTTTAGACACCAGAAAGGGGGACAGGTTTCAGGAGAGGGAAAATAGGTTCAGTTTGGGACCCGCCGAGTTTGTGATGATGCCTGCAGAAGGAGCCTCCCGCTGTAGAAGTCCAGAACGTCACAGGACACTGGAGTCCCAGGCTAAGAGGAGAGTATGAAGTTATAATGAAGCAGCCTCACCCACCAGCCCTCTCCCTGTTCCAGCCACAGTGGCCTTCTTTACAAGCTCGTTTCTCACCTACCTTAGGGCCTTTGCGCTTGCTCTTTCCTTAGCCCAAATCACTATCTCCTCAGACATTCACAAGGCAGATATGTGGCAGATCATACATGCAGAGAATTCAGGTCCCTCTGGAATATCCCCTTTCCCCCTCACTTGCTATCTGCTATTTGTTTCCATTTCCCCATGGCAGGGTCACTCCCTACCCAACGTTCTCTCATGAATTGTTTACTTGTCTTTCTGTCTCTACCCTTGGAACTCGGCTTCTCTCAGGGCAGGGGTTCAGGCTATCTGGCTCACCCTTACCTGAGGGGTGCTCAGTGCTGGCACCTGGCGAACATGGGTGATTGAATGGGTCATCGGGGAGCAATGGCAGAAGGGTATCAACTGGGCCCAGTTAGAGCAGGTGAAGGGGTTGGGTGGATCCTGACACCTCAGGCAGGGGAGAGGGTAGTACCTGCAGTGCCAAGATGCCCAGGGAGTGAGGCTCCCAGCAGGAAGGGGGGAACCAGAACACAGAAGGCCCCAGAGAGCTCCTGCCTGGAAAAGCCCCTGGGAGCAGGCTGCTGGTGGCAGCGGCCATGCAGAGTGGGGCCGGACCCAGATCCGGTGAGGAGTGAGCTGGGAGCCCGCAAGTGCAGAGGAGGAGAGACAGGAGCAGCTCGAGACACCTCGCCAGCTTCTGGGATGGAAATGGGGTGGAGATGGAGGTACAGGGGCATCGGTTGTGATGAATGATGATCACAGCCTCCTAACTGGTTTCCTAGTCCCACTTTGGGAGTAAACTCCCCATGCAGAGTAATCTCAAAAGCATAAATCAGATCATGTCATTCTCCCGCTCAAAAACATTACTGAGAATAAAACCCAAACTCCCTAATTTGATAAACAAGGCTCTTCGGGCGCCGGCCCTGGCTTGTCTTCTGATCTCATCCTCCCACACTAGCCCCGCTCACTCCACTCCAGCCACACGGGCTCCATGCTGGTCCTTGGGCCAGGCGCCTCCCTGCCTCAGGGCATTGGCACTGCTGTTCCCTCTGCCGGGAACTCTCTCCCCCAGATTGTCACCTGGCCCTCTCTCTCCCTATAGTCAGGTCTCTGTCCAAATGTCTCTTCCTCCGAGAGGTGTCCAAAGAGGGAGTTTTCCCGTCTTCCGTTGCCTTACACTGCTTTATTTTCCTGCATGGCAGAACAGTATATCTCCTGTATTTTAAGTATATGTTTATTTGTCAGTTGCGTGTTCACCTTGCTGGCTAATGTGGAAGCTTCAGGAGGACAGGGATTTTGTTTTTTTTTGTCGCTGCTACATCTTTAGCACATAGAAGAGTGCCTGGTCCAGAGCAGGCAAAGATAAATGCTGTGTGGAATGGATGTTTGAATAAACGAATAACTGAATGCCCAGAGCAAATGTGCAAAGAGTCCTTTACTGCAGTGTTCCTTCATTGCAGCTTTGCAAAGGGACACTCTCCTTGGGCAGAGCAATAAGCATAGGCTCAGAGCCTTTGAGTGACTTGCCCAGACTGAGCCAGACCCCAGGCAGGTGAGAGCAGCAGGTGAGCACAGACCACACTAGGCTCTTCTCTCGGTGCCCTGCGGACCCAGCCAGCCCAGCCTCCCTCACGCTCTCCTGGTTTAGGTGGGGAGATGAGAGGAAGGCTGTGAGGGGGCCAGGAAGGGCCAGGAGGACGTGCTTAGGGGAGAGGAGAAGGAGGAACCCAGGAGGAGCCAGAAAGGGCAGGGAATGCCGGGGAGGGGTGGCAGGTGGAACAGCCGCCTCCCATGGGAATTGTGGGACCCATGCACCCGCAGTCCTGGAGGGACACCTTGGGTTCCTACAGCCCACTCTACCACCAGGGGATAAATAGGGACTTGCCTCAGGAAGGGATGCCTTGGCTAGTGAAGGGCTGACCTGGTGGAGCCTCCTTCCCTCCGTCCCTCCCCTCAAAGCTGCTGGGAATTCCCCACTTCCTAATAGGAACTGTACAATGCTGGGGGGATTTTCCTCAGCCTGGGAGTTTGGGACCCTGTCCAGCCTTTATCATAACTTCTTCACACTCTGCATAACAACTTCTTCCCCCTGCCCTGCAGGTAAATTTGGAGAGGGCTTGGGGTTGAAGGGAGAGCACAGAGTCTCCTGGAGACCGTTGCACCTGCTCCCGGAACAGAGCCATTCTTTTCCCATCTCCTCAGACTTAGGGGACGATTCCCACTTCATCCTCTCCTTAAGGTAACTCAGTGGCTCAGGGCACAGTTGCAAACATGCAGCCTCCAAAACCAAGATGGGGCCCTATCCCAGCTGAAGGAGGAGGTTTCTGCTGGCGCACCTCAGTGCTCCACTTTCCCAGTGAGTCACTCTAGCCAGGTGTCTGTAGTTCCTGACCTTGCCTCTGCTTGCTGGGAATGTCCCTTCCCCATGCCTGGTCTTATGCAGGAGCAAGTGGCTACAGGATGGGCTGGGAGTTTCGGTCAGTCAGCCAGCCTCAGGGGGCCCCTCCAGGACAAGCAGTGACCCCCTGGTGTCTGCGTCTAGACAGCAGTCACATGAATAGTGAGCACTCGTCTGGTCTGAGACATCTCCCAAGCCAACTGTTTACTCACAGGTCCCCAGAGCACCTGCTACTTCTGCACAACTCTTTCTCTTAGTTCATTTCAGTGAATGTTGACCCTGCCAAGCCTCGTACAAGGCACCGGGGGAAAGAAGAATAAAGGATTGAGGAAGACACAGCTCCTACCTTCAGGAACCTGAAGTTCATCCTAACATGGGTATTTTTTGACACGCCAGGCTCTGGGGAGGGGCAGGGGGACTCAGATAAAGAAAACATCTTTCTGGAGCACTTTCTGGGTGGCTTAGTCAGTTAAGCATCTGACTTCGGTTCAGAGCATGATCTCACGGTTTGTGGGTTCAAGCCCCACATAAGGGTCTGTGCTGACAGCTAGGAGCCTTGAGCCTGCTTCAGATTCTGTGTCTGCCTTTCTCTCTGCCCCTCTGCCCTTCTGCCCCTCCCCCACTCATTTTCTCTCTCCCTCTCTCTCTCTCTCTCAAAAATAAATAAACATTAAAAAATAATTAAAAAAGAAAACATCTTGCTGAGCTCAACAAACTTAGGTCTTAGCTGGGAGTCAGACTACATTGTGGTCTTTTGCCCAACTCAGCATGCACCTCAAGGTTTTGTCATTGCCTGTCAGCTAGCCAGCGCTCCCACCAGGACACAAGCACCTTGAAGGCAGGGGCTGGTCTTGCCTCTTTGTATCCTCACACAACTAAACATATTTGCAAGATAAGTTACACAAACAGCTTCTAAAAAGCTAACTGTATTACAAGACTGAATATACATGTTAAATAGAGATTTTGGCAATTTCCTGCCTTCGTTGTAGAGGAAGGCATAAATTCTGAATGGCGGGGAGCAGATAAGGCACCAGGGACAAGGTGTGACTGCAGCAAAGCCCTACAGGGTGGAGGTGGAGAAGGGGAAGAAGGACATCCCAGGCTGAGGGGACAGCAGATGCAAAACCCCAGAGTCAGGAAGGAATATGGCTTATGACAGCAAATGTGAAACAGCCTAGTGGTACTGGCACATGGTGCTTGGAGGGAGGAGCAGAAGATGTGGGTGGCAAGGAGCACAGGGCAAGGTCAAGAGGAATCCTGAATACCATGCTAAGGAGTTTGATCTTTGTTCCATAGACACACAGAGATTCTCTGGGAAATATTAAGGACAGGAGTCATGGAGATGAAGCAGGGTTTTAGGAAGATTATACGGATGACTGTGAAGGGTCTACATGGAGAAAGCACTGCTAGGATTGTCTTCTCTTTGGCCTTGGCCTCTTGAGAAGGGGGAGAAGCTAGGGGAAGTCAGGATGGGGGTGGTGTGCAGAGAAATCATTTAGGAAGCCATCATAATGTTGGGAGACAGATGACAATGATATGAATCAGCACAGGGACACTAGCAATAGAAGAGGCAGAATTAGTGACCAACTGGATATGGGAAGTGAGATTGAATTTTCTAGTCAGAGTATCAGAAAGAACACAAGAGAAAGCAGAGACTCTGGGGATTGGTGAGGGGGAAGATGAGGCATTCTGGCTCATTACTGACTCCTTGGGCTCCTTAAGTAACACTGAGAAGGACTCATAGAAGATTTTCTCAGTTCTGCTGCGTATTGACAATAGGCTATGGAGGCTATGTACGTCTTCAGCCTAGGAGGACACAGAGGAATCCATTTTGTTCAAAGCACACAAAATCTCTTTAATTTTCTGAGGGCAACATTTCACAGTCCCCTTCTAGTTTTAGCCACCACCACCTCCCCTCTTCCCACCCACTACCATGACAGCACACGTGACCCAACAAACAGGGATGTGTTCCAAGAAGCAAGATGTGTGGACCTAGCGGGGCCCTGCCATCACTGTGGATGACATCAGATTCCATGATGCACCCCAGCCCACACCCTACCTCTTAGTTGCTTGGTGTCTCTATCTCTGACAACCTTCAGTCCGACTGTGTCATGGCCACCCACCCCCATAACCACTGCCTAGACTTAGTCACCACCCAGAACTCCCCTACCTCTCTCTGAAACTAGTAACTCTGACATCCTTCTATTCTCTCTGCTTTTCGACACCTGTTATCTGACCCCATCAGAACCACTTGCCCAGGCCCCCTCTTCTTCCATATCCTTCCTCTTTCTTCACCTTCCTCTCTCATGGCTTAGACCGTGCGACTCAGAATTTCATTCGTTCTTCCCTATAATGTAAATTCCCCTTTGTTGCACTACCTGGCAAAAACCCAACTGTGAATCAACCAGCTCTCCTTTTCCTCTTGACTGTACCTATGTCGAGGGTGATTTCTGCTGGGAAAAACCACACCAGCAGGCTGACTAGTCACCCATCACTGGTGGTCACCGAGCTTGACCAGGTCCTCAGCACTGGCTGCGATGTTTTCCATAGGCAGCGTCTATTCAACTCCTTGTACACTCAACTTTCAAAACCTTATCTTCTGTTCTCAAGTCTTCCACATATTTACCTCCATCTTAATTTTCAGCAGATGATATCACCTCTCTCTTCAAAGACAAAATAGGAACCTTGAAGCAGGAAATGTTTCAACATCTTATCATCCCTTCTATCAGCCTGCCTGCACCCTCCATTTGCCTCCTGGTATAACGGAAGGTGTATGTCCTTCTATTTACTGGATCTCAACCCTTCCTTTCTGCCATCTCAGGGATCTCGCCTGTCCCCTCTTCTCCCTCATCTTCAGCTTCTCCCTCTCTACTCATGTCTCCTCATCAATATTTTAACAAGTTCAAGTCTCCAATATATATATTTTTGAGTCTCTAGTATTAAATCAAGTCCTCTTGTGACCCCACCTCCTTCTCCCACCATCACCTTCTCCTTCATAAGAAAACGTCTCAAATCCTTCCATAAACTGCTCTCACAAAGACTACAAATGACCTGTTGATACATTCAATGAATGCTTTTAACTCTTGTGTGTTTGATTTTTCTGCTGAGTCATTCTACCACCCTTAGCTCCATTGATATTCTCCTCTTTTCCCTTCTTTCTTCTCCTCTAGCCAGATCCTAAATGTTGGAGTTAATCAGACCCTGTCTGAGGCTCATCTCCTCTATGTATTGACTCTAAGCACCTCCACATTTCTAGTGCTTCAAGTTCTTCTCTGTGCTGGCAGTTGTCAAGCCTATACCTCTGTCTAGACCTCTCTCTCTGGAGCCTTGGATCATGTATACAATGGCCTGTAGGCTTGTCATCTTTAGCAAATATAAAAATATAGGATGCCCAGTTAAATTTGAATCTCAGTTCTACCATGAAAAAATGGTTTATTAAGAGTGTGTTCCATGTAATATTTAGGAAATATTTATCCTAAACATTTGTCATTTTTCTGAAATTCAAATTTATTCATTATTTTATTTGGCAAGCCTGCATCACTTGGCATCTTTATCAAGGCCACATAAGAACCTCCACTCCACGTATCCAGAACCAAACTCCCCTGGGACAAACTTGACCATACATTGTGTCATAGAGTGAAAAAAGCAAAATTGTCCTTGACTCCATTGCTGTTCTTTAGATCCTGAATTCTCCTAAATATCCCTAAAATCTTACTACTCCTGTCCAGTGATAGCCATCACCCTAATGAGGCCACCACCATCTTCTACTCACCACACTGTCCTCTCTGGTTCCTAATGTGTGATTGTCACAGAGCAACCCAAAATATCTTAATTATATGCACATTTTTATCATGGCTCTCACTGGTTTAAATTCTAAAGTTTGAAATCCTTACCACCACCACCCCTATGCCCTGTGTGACTCTGCCTTTGCTCACCTGTCCCTCCCCGCTATGAACTACTTTCTTTACATGCCATAGCCCCTCTGAACTTCTTTCAATTCCTTGGAAGTGTTGAGCTCACTCTTGACTTGGGCCTTTCCACATCTAATCCCCTCTGCCTGAAACAATCTTCTCTCCCTCTTTTCCTCTCAGCTCTTAATAATCCTCTAGGTCTCAGCCCTTGCCCTTTGGTCCCTGTACTCAATTTTGTGTTTCTCCTTTTTGGGGGCACTCAGCACTCTCTCCTCATTTGCTCATGCCTGGTCTTCTGTTAGACTGTTGGCTTCCCGAGAGCAGGACATCGTCTGTCTCCTCCATTGTGTCCCGAGCCCCTAACACAATCCCTAGCCCAGTGAAGGAACTCAATTAATATTTCAGGGATGAATGAGTAACCTTTCTCTTCATTCAGCCTGGGAGGTCTCCATTTATCTTCCTATGAGCTCTCAGCACAGAGCACTCTCCAGGACTGGAATGATTTCCATATGAATTTAGAGTAGATTGACCACTACATCCCCCAGGGGGCATCTCAGTCCTCCAGGTCCAATATCAGCAATCCAGACCCTGCCAAAGTTTTCTCAATACTGCGTGTCAATAGGGAAAGCACAAAGCAGGGTGGCCAAAGACCAGGAATAGCAGGTAACCTCCTGCAGGATGATGGCAGGCCAAATGCTGGTAAACGGAGGCAAAGACCCAGGCATCAGGGCAGCCTTGACTCTAGGCCTGGCTCCTAAAATGTGGCCTCCAGCATGGCGACCCAAGTCCAGTGGAAACTCCCCAACAAAGGATGCGTTGAGCTTGGGGATTGCAGAGGGCTTTCAATTGCACCCATCCAGCAGGCTCTTGCAATTGAGGGACTAGAATTGAAGAAGCAATCGAGGCTGTAGAGTCACCAACAATCAAGTGGCCATCAAAGCTCCACGAGTGGTGAGGATCCTCCAAGGAGACCACGAGCGTATCCAAGGAGACTAGAACAATGGCAGAATTTGGGAGACATCTGGCTTAAGGGATTCAGAAGAAGGGTAAACTACTGAAGAAGTAGAAAAAGAGGAACTGGAACTGTAGAAAGAGAATCATGAAGGTGCAAAGGCTGGGAGCCCAGGAGATAACATTTGAAGAAGCCAATGTTGAGCAACAGTCAACTGCTCTAGGGAGGGTTAGCTCTGAGAAGTAGAAACTAGGGTTGGAACATGGCACACAGTGGTGACCTTTGAAGAGAGAAATTAGCTTCTCTCTTTGGTCTCAGCCCCTTCTACCTTCACTCTGAATGTTTCCCCTCCCTGTTCATTTCTATAAGTGGGAAAACCATTTATGATTTGGGGAGTGGTCGGGAAGGAGAACGTCGATCCCAGTTAAGTAAGCTCACTGCTTCTGTGCCCAGTGTCCAGAGCCTATGACTGTGCTGGAAAAGGTGGTGGTATGGTCCCCACCTTTCAGAGGCTGACAGTCTAGTGGAGGTGTTCAGCACTGCTGCCCAGCTCTGCCCCTTCTCAGGCTAGGGGGTTTCCTAAGCTGTCCCCTTTTCTTGAGAAGGCTCCTACAGGCTGCATCCTCTGCGTGTGTCCTTGCCACTACCCGCTGCTTTACCTGGAGTTTGCCGTCGATCTCCCCCCTTCTCAGAACCCCAGAACCTGCCTGCAGAAAAGGTCACAGTCTCCCTACTTTTCCACTGTTTTCTATCCCCCCAAGATGAGCCTATAATTTACTTTTCTACTTCCATCTACTTCAGGGAAACAAAGAGCAAAACAAGCAACCGGTCCAGCCTTGGTTGGGCGATATGAGGTCTGACAACTTTTGTAGCTGTTTCTGCTCCCGATCCTCCCTGGGAGCTGTCGTGGGCCTTGACCTCATGGCTTTGTTCCCGAGGGTAAGACCTCCTTCTCCTCTCCACCTCAGTTCAGATATGCAGACCCTGCTTCTCAGCCCACCCTCCATATCTTCAGTGGATACTGAAGCCTTCAGGCCTAAGGAACCCCCATTCTACAGAGCCTCAGACTCATTCACGAGTGTCCCAATGGGAGGTATTCTCTCTTAGAAGAAGATAAGACAGATTAATCTTTCATATTAATGTCTGTCTATCTATCTATCTACCTATCTATCTATCTATCTATCTACTGAGCATGCACACCTACAAGCAGGGGGCGGGGCAGGTAGAGACAGAGGGAGAGAGAGACAGAATCCCAGGCAGGATCCTCTGTGCTGTCAGAACAAAGCTAGATGCAGGGCTTGAACCCACGAACCATGAGATCATGACCTGAGCCGAAACCAAGAGTTGGATGCCCAACCATCTGAACCACCCAAGTGTCCCCCTCATAATAATATCTTATAATTAACACTTTTATCATAGCACTGCCAAGAAACTTCCAATGGCTCCCTGTAGTGTGGGATCTGAGTGGGAAATCTTTCACTCCTTCAGGGCAGCCTCTGAGGGGAAGAAAGTACCTTCTTCTGGGAGCAGACCATTGATTTCTTTGCCCCAGAGGCCCCACTGACCCTGGGCATGTCCCCTCCCCAACACTGGGCCTCCAGAACACAAGGGATGAGTTTGGACGGGAAGATAGATGTGCTGGAGGAAGGAATGAGCTGCCTTGGGCTTCTGTGTGGCCGACTCCAGGTGGCTTCTGCTCCAACCTCACCCATTTTCTTATTTCTGGATACTCTAGGCCAGAAAAGCCAGCAGACTCCTTCCTGCTTGCCGGCTTTAACCAACTGCTGATGGCTACACAGAGGAGGAGTCTGCATTCAGAGGCTGTGGGAAACAGTGCTACCATTGATTAACAATGTCTGCTGTGGACAAGGGACCAAGAGTGCTGTTGTGTGTGCCATGTATTTGCCAAACTCGATCTGTGCTTTTTCAACCCCTCCTCACCCTTTGACTCAAGCAACCCCGTTTTCCTGGGAGCCCCTCCCTTCTTCTCTACTTGTCCAAATTCTTTCAAGACCCAGAGTCTTCAAGTAGCAGGGCTACTTGGGTGCCTGGGTGGCTCATTCAGTTAAGTATCTGATCTTGATTTCACGTGTTCATGAATTCAAGTCTTGCATCAGGCTCTGCACTGACAGTGTGGAGCCTGCTTAGAATTCTGTCTGCCTGTCTGTCTCTCTCTCTCTGCCCCTCCCCTGCTTGTTCTCTTTCTCTCTTTCAGACTGAATGAATAATCTTAAAAAAATTGCTTAAAAAAAGGCAGGGCTATCTTCCAGCCTGACTCAGCAGCCTCTTTCTTATCTGCACTTTTTATTGGTTTGGTTTTAGTTTCTAGACATGGCAAATAGAGCCTCTGTAAACAATAAATAAATAAATAAATAAATAAATACCAAAGAAAGGTAATGACTCTTCTGCTCCTTTGACATAGACCCCAGGCTACCTCATCAGGTGAAGTTCATTCTGGATGTTTATGCGTGAGCTTCTGGGGGGCAAGACTCACTAGTACCATTTCATCTCTTGTGATGAGCTATGCACAGAGCTCAGAAGAGTTTGCTGAGTGGAAAACCTGTTTCTACATAGGAAAGACCAGAGGGCCCCTGGCCCATGTGGACTGACAGTTGGCTGTCTGAGCTGAGTGCCCAGAGGAGGGGCAGACCCATGGGTTTAGTCAGACATGAGGCCTTTCCCTTGAAGTCAGTTTCAAAACAGGGGCGGACCCATCTGGTGAGAGGAGGTGGGGAAGTTCCAGCTGTGCTGAAAGTGTGAAGGTTCAGAAGTAGGAATCTAGAATCTTCTAGGGAAATCACAATAGGGAACAACTCTAGTCCTTACTCTTTCTCATACATGAGACCATTTGCACTTTGCCAAGTTGCTCTCCATTTTTTCCTGCCTGTGCACCATCTTACCCCAAGCCATGTGTACCGCACACTTCCCCCCACCCTGCTCCCCCCAGTCGCTGATAATCAGTCCGTTACTTAGCTGATGATAAACTGAGGATGTTGGTGGTGCCCTGGGGTTGGTGGCTAGCAGTGTGCCCTGAGAGCTGTCAGTTCAGGGACAGAGCAGAAATGTCAGCCTCACAGAGTGCTGATTTATGGGAAGATAGTCTCCAGCCCCTACGCTGGCCCTGTTGTGTAGAGGTGCTGCGTGTGTTGGAGGGAGGGGGTGGGGAGGGACGGGTGGTAGAAGGAAAGAATGGAAATAAAAGACCAGATGCCTGATGTCTATGCGCGGCTAGGACCCTCCCCCACTGCCTCCTATTGTATTTGGTCACCCATGGTTTGCTATTTAACTATTCTTACTGGGGTCTGATTTGTGTGTGCTTGTCCTCTCTCCCCTCCTATTTTATAGGCCCCTGGAAGGCAGACACTGACTTCTATTTCTAGTGTCTGCCTCCCCCACCCCAGCCGGGCTCCTAGCACCACGCTGGGCTCATGAGAAGCCTGGAGACATGCCAGTGGCTGGGCTGACTGGCGGGCTGGGTGGAAAGTAGCAGGGGTTAATTAATCCTAGAAGGAAGTCCTCCTAGAAAAGTCCCAGCTGCCTGCTCCCTGAGGGCCCACAAAACTCTGCGTGGCACCCTCTGCCAGCTCAGTGCCTCCAGTGCCTGATCCTGTCCCTGCTGTCTCTGGCTGGTCCTCCTCCTCCTCTGGCCTCTCCTGAGAGATGTCTCTGGCCTCCCTTTCTGAGTATGTCAGCTGGTTCTGTGAACTGGCCGCCCCAAGACCCATCTGAATGAATTGGGCCACTCCCAGTTTTACAAGCCCTGTTCCTACAAACATCTCCTGCCTTGCCTTCCTCACAGCTCCTGCCTCTGCTCCCTTGGAGGGGAAAGCCTGAGGCAACAGCCTGTCTCTTCTCCAGGCCCTCATGCATGCCCCTCTCTCACTGAGCGCTATTTGCTGAGCCCCAACTCTGGGCATGGGTGCGGCAGAGACCTGGGTATCGGTAAGAGCCTGGCGAGGAGGGCCCCTTGGCCTCCTGTAGCTCCAAGTCCACATGGGTGACCAGATCACATTGCGAAACACTGCAAGGCGACACTTGCTGGCTTGATAAGCACCACATGTGTACAGAGAGCACTCTTCCTAGTCCCACCCAGGCTTTCCCGGCTGGGCTGGGGTCTGGGAGGGACCCATATAAAAAAAATGGGAAGAGGTTTCTTCCAAGAGCATGGAGAGCCAACCAGTTCAAGCCACTCAGCAGCTGTGTGACTTTGGACAGGTCACCTAACCTCTCTGGATTCAGGGTCTTTATCCACACATCAAGCTCCCTGATCTAAGATTGACACTGCTTGGGATGGCGCTGCAGCCCAGCTGCTAGATGGAAGGTCTTTGAGTGCTCACCGAGGTGGAGGTCCAGGCCACCAGGGATGGCGTGAGGCCTGGGATCCTAAGTCAGCTTCCCATGACCAGTAGGTGCAAAGACTCACATCTGAGAGGGCATGGAGATCGGGGGCTGGAATCGCATCCTCAAGTCTGGAGACCAGTTGCTCAGTCCCGGGCTTCACCCCACCACTGTCTCCGGACCCCCTGGTTCCGCCACAGGGACAGGAGGCAAGAGGGCAAGGAAAAGACTCTAGCTGGGCAGGGGCTGGGGGGCTGTGGGAGCCACGTGGGTGGCAAGCAGTGCAAACAGAGATGAGCTGTCCCCGCAGCCTGACGTTGTTTATTTGCAAACAACAGTGTTTGCACCAGGCCAGCGAGTGTTCTCCTGGGGCCAACAGAGGCTGTCTGTGTGCCTGCCCCACCCCCTGCCCAGGCTCCGTCTCTGGCCTCCACCAGGGCCCATCCCAGGCACAGATCCCCGGCTCTTTGCAGCTGCTCCCCACACAAGGAATCTGAGCAGCAGACTGGGCAGGGGCAGGGCAGGAGGCAGTCTAGAAGGGAGGACTTTGGGGAGCTCTGACCGTATGTCAAGCAGTCAAAGTGTGTGTCCTGTCACATCCCAGATGCCTGACTCTGATCACACTCAACATCCCCCCACCCCCATGCCAAATCTCAGGGTCCTGATCCATCAGTGCTGCGAATCTAGGGCTCTGGGCACGTCTGAATTGGCCTCCTGAGGTTCTAAAGCCCTGAACCCAGGAGATCAAACCTCCCTGAAGTTTTGGCAAAGTCAGGGGCAGACTCTGTTTTATGAGATGCCCTCTGTGAGATCAGACAATTCCGTCTAGCAATCCCGTCCTTCCAGATAAGTACTTTCTGTACAGGGCCTTGTCAGGACGGAACTACCCTTGGGAAGGACATAGCACATTGGTCCCAACAATCAAAGAAGAAAGGGGACAGGGTCCAGAGGCCTGGGCAGAGAGGAGACACTTAGAGAAAGGGGGAAAGGAGGTGGAAGGGGTGGAAACTTAGCAGGAGGCCTGATAGAAATGTCCAGGCTCCACCTTGCAGAGAGAGCCCCTGGGGGACAGCACCCGGGCTTTGGAGCAGAGGCTTAGGGGTGGGACAGGGAGAGGATTGGTCTAAGGCTATTGGAGGGGACAGAGGCTGCCCCCTCCAGCCCCAGGACCACCGCCTAAAAACGGAGGCACTCTTCCTTGCCCCATGCCCAGTCCTTGTCTGCTCTCTGCCCCAAAGGACAGGGACGTCAGAAACATCCCAAAGCTGGGGCACCTGGGTGGCTCAGTCAGTTAAGTGCCTGACTTTGGCTCAGGTCATGATATGATCTCACACTCTGTGAGTTTGAGCCCCATGTCAGGCTCTGTGCTGACAGCTCAGAGCCTGGAGCCTGCTTAGGATTCTGTGTCTCCCTCTCTGCCCCTCGCCCCCGCTTGCACTCTGTCTCTCTCTCTCTCAAAAATAAATAAACATTAAAAAAAAAACCCAAAGCTGTGTCAGTGCAACACCCCTTTTCCTATTCCTGAGGCTTAGGCCATCTTAGCAGGTTTGCCCCCGGCCCAGGACTGGCTGGGAAGATCTCTGCTGAGAAAGCCAGATTGACTTAGAATCCCCCCTTAGCAGACGTGTGGGCCCAGTCAGGAGGGCAGTACAGTGGGAGCTGAGGAATGGGTGCTGGAGATGTCAAAGACCTTGGGCCTCTGGAGCCTTGAAGTCGGGCAGCTGAGAGTATAATCCAGGAGCCCCAGCTGTGCGGCCTCTGAACCTTTCTTGACCTCTCTGAACTTCAGTCTCCTTTAACTGAGGATAATCCCTATGAGAAAGCAGGGTGTGTGTGTGTGTGTGTGTGTGTGTGTGTGTGTGTGTGTGTGAAATGCCTACCACAGAAAAGGCGTTTATACATGTTTAAAACCTCCCCCTGTGACTCAGGCAGGCAGCAAGGTTCTCTGGCTGACTCCTCAGCCCGACTTCAGCAAGGAACTCGGGGTCCATCCGGGAACCCCTAGCCTGGGCTCGCAGCCTTGGGCTGGGACTTTTGCACAGGACTCAGCTCTGGGTGGGCAGAGCTCTGCACTGACACCCAGAGGAAGCACCTCTGTGCCTTCTTCAAAGTCACCCTTAAAAGGAAGGGGTGCCTGGCGTGGCTCAGTTGGCTAAGCATCCCACTTCGGCTCAGGTCATGATCTCACGGTTCATGAGCTTGAGCCCTGCATCAGGCTCTGTGCTGACAGTTCAGAGCCTCGAGCCTGCTTCAGTTTCTGTGTCTCCCTCTCTCTGTCTCTTCTTGCTCTCTGTCTCTCTCCCTCTCTCAAAAATAAACATTTTTTTTAATTTAAAAAAGAAGGCGGTCCAGGATATCACAGGACTGAGGTGATACCTAGTGTTCTGACCCCTGAAATAGTGTGGTGCTTGTGGATTTCCACCCTCTCCATCCCCGTCCCTAAACACACACACACACACACACACACACACACACACACACACCCTGTGCCCCACATGTGAGTGAGAGCAGGCTCAGGGCCTGAGTCCCGAACACTGTGACTATAGTGGTCTGAGGGCTAAGGCGATCCTGAGAGTAGGAAAGCCGCACCCCCAGCGATGAAGGGGAAGGGTGTTTCAGAGATGACTGTGTGCACAGGAATCCCAGAAAACATCTGCTGCAGCAGCCGCTAAGCCTCCCGGCCTTCTCCCCACCTGTCGCCTCCCTGACTCAGCCCACCTGTCTGCCCAGGGCCTCTGATGAAGTCCCCAAGCATCCTAAACCTGGGCAGCGTCTACTTAATTTTGGACATCCAAATAAGGAGTCCTGAAGCGTATCCAGAAGTCCCAGCACATATAAAACATCAGGCCTTGGGAGCTCTGGAGCTTTGAGGCAGCTTGGTGCAGGGGAAAGAAGGGGTGAAGCACAAAGCCAAAGTCAGGTGAAGGGAGGGAGCTGGTGTCCTGAGTCCTGGGGACAAGACGTGCACATCTGCCTCATGGATCCGACCAGTCTGAGGTGGCCGAGGTTTGCCACTTGCATGCTGAGTGCCTGGGGTCAGTTTGTTACTCTCTCTGGGCTGAGAGGTGTAGTTTCCTACTCCCTGCGGTTGTAAGGATGGAATGGGATCAGGGTGCGAAGTGGTGACCCAGGGCCTGGCCCAGAGTAGGTGGTCAGTAGCTCTGATAACACACATGACCTCAGTTAATGGCAACTTGGTCCTTCCAGGAGCTCAGGCCAAACAATGTGGACTCAGCCCTGAGTCCTTTTTCTTTCACCTACCCACCTCCACCCCCAACGCGGCTCCCCGAAACCTACCGGCAAGTCTTTTGGTCTTTCCCTGTGGCCAACGTCCAACCTGCTCCCCCACCTCCTCAATCTTTCCCCTGCATAGTCGTTAGCAGGCAAACACCCTCGGGACCGGGGCGGGGCGGGGGGGCGCTCCCTGTTTGTGCAATGGCCCACAAGGGCACTGGTGCCCTGCCCGCCCCTACCTCCCTGTTGTCTGCTCCCACCACTCCCCTTATCACTGCCCTGCCCCGGCCTCGCTGACTCTGGTCCTCAGCGTGCAGGGCACGGGCTCCTCTTCCTTGGAAGCCTTGTCCCAGACACCTGCAGCTGGGTCTCCCCTTCCCTCCGAGGCCCACCTGGATCACCGCAGGTGACACTGCACCCGGCCAAGCCCAGAGCCCCTTCACGCCCTCACCCTGCTCCCACACTACTTGACACCTTCCAGCATACCATGTGACTTACTGATTTCTTCTGTTTAATGTCCGAGGTCTGTCCACTCTCGCTAGAATGGAAGGTGTGCAAGAGCAGAGGTCTTCATTTTGGTGGCCCAGGCACTTAGAACTCAATAAAGTCTCGTTGTGTGAGTGATAGGATCTCGTAACAACCCTGTGACGTGGTCAAGGCAAGCGATTGCTTTTAATGACCGAAAACCCCAGGTTCTTTATATTTAAGTTCGGATCCTTTCCAGGTGCCCAGGGTCATGGTGGGGGTGCCATGGGGTGAAAATAATGGCTCCCCTGTCCCCTCAACCTCCTCTCTTTTTTTTTATTCTCCTGCCCTGGGTGCTGCCCCTTTCAGCATTCTAGCATAAGCACAAAATGCAATGCCATTCCTTTGGTTCAGCTCTGCACGGCCAGAGCCAATTGGAACTCTCCCGAGTTTTTGTTACTTCCTGCTACGGGAGAAGATTAAGGGAAATTGACAGAAAAAAAAACAAGAAACATAAAAATGTTCTGGTTTACAAAGTGCAGGGACTCTGGTCCAGTCTTCAGAGTATGTATATCTTGTTTCCAGTACCTCCTGTGATGTCCACATTCTTGCCTCAGGTGCCTGGCCTGGGTCCCCTCCTTCCTGGCTGCCAACCTCCCCCTCTCTACCTGCTTTCCTCCTTCACTCTCCTGCCCCTGGAGCTAGACACAAAACCCCAAGATTTCCCAGCCATGACCTAGTGAAGGCCAATTTGGGGGGACAGTTCTGTCTTCTGTAAAACCGGAAGGATAATGCCTTGGGCTTTCAATCCTGTTGGGAGGTACAGTAGAATTACCAGTATGATGGGCTTACAAACTTTAAAGGAACCCAAAATAAACCGGACGTGTGCAGGTGGAGTCAGGCCCTACCCCAGGGCTAGAATGACAAAGGGACCCAAAATAGGGAACAGAGGGTGCTGTTGACACAGCTGGTATCTGCAAAGGTCACCCTTGCCAGGTCAGGTCACCCTGGCTGGGGGACTTGCAATCTGATCACAGACAAAAAAAGCTTTTTTTTTTTTAAGTTTTTATTTAAATTCCAGTTAGTTAACATACAGTGTACTTTCAATTAAACAAAGACCCTTTGGTCTCCATACTAACTGGTGAGATGGATGGGGCTGAGGGTGGGGAGCTGGAAGGCAGGGAAACAAGGCTCAAAGTGAGCTCATGCTTTGCTTGGCATAGTGAAATTCGTAAAGTACCTACTATGTGTCAAGCGCTGTGCTCAGTATTGGGGATACAAGAGTGAGCAAGGTGGACAGGACTCTCACCCTCGCAGAACTTACCATCGGTGACACAGACATTCAGCGAATGCACAGTAATTATTATTAACCACAAAGGCAAGAGCCCAGAAGGAGAGGCACAGGCTGCCATGAACATGACTCTTTTCAATAGGGAACTTGACTTTATTCAAGAGGATGGGGTGCGGGTATCAGAAAGGCTTCCCTGAAGGGCTGTGTGATCTGAGAACTAGTTACAAGACACTGTTCAGTTATTTCCAGCAAGTCAAAACCAGGCTCGCCACGTCCCTGGAGCCTCCGGGAAGCTGGACAGAGAGCGTGGTTGGGAGGCCCTTGGCAGAGGCCAGGCCCTGGGATGGGGGATAAGAGCCGGCAGTGGTGCGGTGGGGGCGTCTTGAGGGGTGCAGACGGGACTCTGCCCACTCCTTCCAGACCCCACCCATCCCGCAGCACATGCGAATTAGTAGGGACTGCAAGATCCTGGCGGCTTCGCCACCCGTGGACACAGCGGGGCAGGGCTCCATGACCTCACTGTAATGGTGTCCTACAGCCCGCCAGCAGGAGGAGAAAACAAACACTGAAAAGTCCCCCAGTGCTCCCAGATGTCTGCTCAGGAAGACTCAGGGCTCCAGGCTATGGGCAACATGCCCAGCTCAGGAGGCCTGAACGGAATTCAAAAGTGCTTGTTTCTCGCTGAAAAATTCCAAAGATTGCTCAACATTCCTTTGACCCCAGGAGCTGGGGTTTGGCAGGAGGTGCTGGAAGTTAGGGACCCAGGGCCTGTGGGCTTGCCATATGGCTCAGGACTGTCAGGGAATAGCCCCTCTGGCTGTTCCCGGGGGGTGGGGGGTTATAGAAACACCCCTCCCTCTCCACACACAGGGGCACCACGGTACAGTGGACTTTGGTGGGGCTCGAGGTGGGGTGGGGAAACCCGCAGACTGGGGCCCTGATTCTTGGAATCTGGTGCAAAGGCCTGTTTTTCCAGCTCTCAGGTGCCCCTGGGGTAACTCATCAAGGTCAACTTTCTGCAGCCACTGGGAAGATGAGTTCCCTCTCCCCAGCTATCTGTCTGAGAAGCTTGGTGCAAATGCCTCCTCTTCCAGGCAGCCTGCTCCCTGCCTGGATTGGAAGTGCCTGATAAGGCACTCACCACCTTATGTCTTACATTATAGTTGTTTCTCTAAATGTCTGCTCTTCTCTACTAAGGAGGAAATGCTCTGGGAGGGAGGAGTCTTTTTGGATCAAGTCTGTATAATTCTGCAGGACATTAGATGTAGATGCCAAGATGGTCACCACAGTGTTACTTTTGAGACTGGAAAGTGGCAAGTTATCTAAATGTTTAAGAATAGGGATTTGATTAAGAGTAGGGGTTCCATATGTTGGAATGCTAAGCAGCCATTGACAATTACATATTAGAAAATATTCAAAGGTGTAGGGGAATATCAGAATCAACAAACTTCCGTCCTGCAGATGAACAACTATTCATATTTTAGCACGTTTCCTTTACCTTTTTTTTCTACGTAGACATACAAACACGGTAAAATCTTAACCAAAATGTGATATGCAGGGGGATAAAAATTAAATTGCGTTAAGTATGGGGTTGCGTTATGGGAAACAATAATTGGGAACAGTCTACGTTATCACAAAAGGCACAATACGAAAAGGTTCAAAATTGTACTGTACCCAGCACTCTGTACACTGAACTGAGAAAACCCTGAGTGACCTTGAAGCGGTCACTTCCCAGCCTCACCCACCTCCTCCTCAGAAGGGAAGAGCAGCAGGCATCCAGTTTGAGACTGCAGCCAGGGAGAAAGGAAGCCTCCTGAGTGTATTCAGTTTTGCACCCTCACGGAACGTGACATGTATTTTTAATGAAATGAGAATCCTACTGTATATAAATATGTGTTTTTTGTCCTTTCTTATTTAGCATTCTATCTTAAGCAACACTCCATCTTATGAACTATTATTTTCAAATGGGTCATTATTGTAAATGTCCTTGCTTTTTAAGAAGCTTTATCTCTGGAAGCACCTGGTGGCTCAGTTGGTTAAGTGTCCCACTTTGGATCAGGTCATGATCTCGCGATTCATGAGTTTGAGCTCCGGGTTGGGCTCTGTGCTGACAGCTCAGAGCCTGGAGCCTGTTTTGGATTCTGTATCTTCCCCTCTCCTACTTACACTCCCTGTTTCTCACACACTCTCTCTCTT
Source organism: Suricata suricatta (assembly GCF_006229205.1). NCBI lineage: Eukaryota > Metazoa > Chordata > Mammalia > Carnivora > Herpestidae > Suricata > Suricata suricatta. The sequence continues at coordinate 51,696,122 of NC_043707.1, forward strand.
TCAAAAATAATAAACATTAAGAAAAAGTCTCATTTTTTACTCCCCCCCCTTATTCATGGCGTGTGATTGCCAGATCCAAAGATATAAATATTTTTAATAGTATTGAAATATATTGCCAAAAGTACCTCCAGAAAAGTTGTTCCAAGTTACACTCAGCAACAAATGAGTGTTGCTTGCAGCCCTGCCCATGGGTGGCTTAGTCATTGTCCAAGTGAATTAGCAGATCTGAGTCCTGTTTCCAAAGGTGGAATTGATGGGGTTTGATGGCTGCTGGAGCGTGGAGGCATAAATCAGGAGAAGGGGGAGTGGATGGTATTGAGGTTCTTATCTCTGGTGTGTGTAAAGAGGGGAAGCCATTAGCAGAGAAAGGATAGAAAGGAGGAGGATTGGAATCTGGGGAATAGAAATAGGGTTTGGGAATATCACATAGTTAAAACAAACAAACAAAACCCTCACAAGACCCAGAAGATAAAAACAAGCAAAAACATTTCCCTAAAAGAAAACATGCAAATAGCTAAAGAACTACAACCTCATCATTCCATTAACTATGGTTCATTTGGTTGAAAATAATAGAGAGGTAAGTTTTACAGGTTTAAAGAGGAGAGTTTAGGGAAGATTCACAAAAGACTGGAAGAGCAGAGACAGAACTGGCACCAGATCCGCACACATCGACAAGATTCATTCTATCTCTTGTCTTTGTTTTTCTCTACAGGTCAACTTTCTTCTCTCTCTCGGACTGGCATTGTCCATGTGGCAGAAAGCATGGCTTTCAAGAGTGCCCACAGCTCACCTCTCCTGGCTTTGCCTCCAGAGAGCTATGAGAACCTGCTCTTTCTGGTCCAAAGTTTCAAAGATCCCAAGGAAGGGCTCTCACTTACCCAACGCAGTCCATTCACTGAGCTATTGTGACTGACCACCTTAGGTTGGGTACCCTTCCTTGGGCTGATAAACTAAGGGCAGGATTTGGAGGAGAATGAACCATGTATGTGAACTTCATGGTGAGTCAGGAAAGAATTTTGCTCAGAAGAAAGAGGATGCCAAATGATGGAAAGTCACTGGATTCCTGGCATATTCTTGTTCCATACAAATAATGTCTGCAAATGGTCCTCTCTTGCCACGTGCAACATCCCCTCCCCAGTGATATGGAGCTCAAATTCATCCAGCTTCCATATCTCATTCCACATCTGGAACACACCAGATGAAAAATCTCTTTTTCTTCTGGTAGTTTTTAAGGTTTTCTTGCGTATTCTTGATGTTCTGCAGATTTAGAACTGCACAGATAGGTGAGGATTTATTATTTACTCTATTCAGTGTTTAGGGGGATCTTTCCGTTCAAAAAGATTCTGGAGAATGTCCCATTATCTCTTCAGCCTTTTCCACCATTTCTTCCTTGTTTGGAACCTTTTCTTGGATGGAGCCTCTCAAACCCACTCTTTTCCATGTCTGGTAATTACCTTTTCAGAATTTTCAATTTTTCTTTTTTTATCTCCTGTGCTGCGTTCTGGGTGAATTCTTCAGCTCCGTCTTCCAAAGCACTAATTATTTATTCAACTGTGCTTGGTCGAGAGCTTCCCCTTATCTGTTGTTTTTAAGTACAGGATATTTTCATTCCCAGGGTTTCTAATATTTCCTCTTCCATATCCACTTTCTCTTGTTCACTTCTTCCTTCATCTTTTGAGGATCCTAAACACCCTCTATTTACAATCATTTTCATCTTGCTCTACTATTTTCTTTTCATCTGGAGGGAGTTTATCTCCTGTGGATTGCTTTTGTTGGCAGTCTTTCTTCACACTGGTTTTCCTGTTTCTTTTCTGTTCTCTGTCCACGGAGATGTGTATCTTCTTTGGAAATGTGGCCGCATCCTTTCATTTTTCTCTTTCACATGCTGCTCTTTTCCTGGGGAGGTGGCGTGGAGTACAGGGTAAGAGCTCTTCTGGAGACGGCCTGTGTGGAGGTCTTGGATTCATGATTGAATGGCTGTGTGACCTCAAGCAGGCTTCTTCACCACTCTGAGCCATAGTTTCCCCCCACCTGTAACTGAGCAATAATAATCGTACCAGTTGGGAGGATTGAATGAGCTAGAATGTAGAAAGCTCTTAAACAATGCCTGGAACATAGTAAGCACTTAATGCACATTAGATGTTATCTCTACATGTTTGGAGAAAATAGGTGAGTTTGGGTGTGGATAGGAGCGGTGCTCGAAGCGTTAGCTTAGAGGGCCATCTGACAGCAAGTCCAAGTCCAGGATTTCTGAATGCGTTTGTTGCTCTTGGTCAAGTCTTCTCATGGCTCCTCATGCGCCTGCACTCTTTGGGCATGTGATTCCTTTAACCACCAGCACCTCCAACACACCTCATGTACAATGCTGGCAGGAGCAGGGTAACCGTTATAAATGCTACCACTTAAAATAAGTGAAAAGTAGGTGACATACTAGTCAGCATTTAACCACACTCAGCTGGACAGGGATGATGAGGTCAGAGCTGTGGTTGGTGACTATCACTGCATCTTGGCAAAGAGTGAGTTCTCTGGTCATCGGTTTGATTCTCCAGGTTTTGCCTGTTGGTAATATTTCCCTTGCCTACATTCACAAGACGCCTTTTAAGCAGGGTGGTGGAGAGGATTCCTCTCCTCAGGGCTCTACTGCCTCACAAACCACTTCCTGTTGGTCCAGTTACCTGGGAAATACCTCACGATAGAGTTTTCCAGCTCCAGTGGATGATGGAAATCTCCTGGGGAATTTGGTGGGGGAACAAAATGGATTCTACATCGCACCCTGTATCTACTGACTCTCTAGGGGGAGGTGCTTAATAACTCTACCAGGTGGTTCTTATCGTCATGAAAATTAGAAAAATAACTACCTTTGGTGTGGTTGAGCAATTACACATCTCAGTTTGGCAGACAGGCTTTTCCAGCACTTCAGCCCTGAAAACTTTAGTCACATGACTGTGAGTTTTATTGGGGGGGGGTCTCTGTTGGCCAATAACCAACCCCAGAAAGTTATGAGGCATGGGGAGCATATTGGACCCCACCCATGTGGCTCCTAGAGCAGCTCTGGGGGCTCTGCCCTTCCCCTGGGGCTCAGCAGGAAACGTGGGGAGGGAAAGCATGCCCTGCCTTCAACGTCCACCCTGCTCTGAGATTTTCACATCACACAGGGGTGGGTTTGGGTGGGGGGAGATTGCCAATTCCTCATCAGGCAGAGAGTGTACAACATGAAGCATTTGGCTGGTTTGGTCCTTTCCAGGTGCCACCATCCCAATTTCTAGGATTCTCCAGTTCCTTCCCTAGTGCAGAGCCTATAGTGTGGGGCAGAGCACTAGGCTTTGGCTATTGAGCAAAGAGCATGCTTCTATGGCGTTGGCCATTTGGGACCGCTGGCTACCACCAAGAAGACCTCTGCTGCAGAGCTTGGGTGGCTCAGTCAGTTAAGCATATGATTCTTGATTTCAGCTCAGATCATGGTCTCCCGGTTTGTGGGATTGAGCCCCACATAGGGCTCTGTACTGACAGCATGGAGCTTGCTCAGGATTCTCTCTCCTCACCTCCTCTCTCTGCCCCTCCCTGGCTCGTGGTCTCTCTCTCTTCCTCAAAATAAATAAAAACTTTAAAAAAAGACCTCTCCTAAAAACTGTAACTGTCTATCCAGTGGCTTGCTTCTCCTGGGTCCATGTTTTGTCTCTCTCATAGCACCCTCCCACAGACTGCGAGAAATCACTGACACATTCTCTTACCCCAGAATTTTTGTACCAAGTCTCCCAAAGTGGAAGTCTGAATGACACATGGTCCGAGTCCCAAGTGCCACTGGAAGATAGTCTAACAAACTGCTTTGATAACATAAAAATAGGGAATGCAATGTTCCCAGCCTAGGATCTGTGGATGCCTCCCTACGCCACTTCCTTAACCAACCTTGATTCAGCCGTGTGGGCGCTCATCAATTTCCACCCCCGGTTCAAGTTCCAAGTTCTGTATTAAGATTCTTGTAGTGCTAAGGAACACAACTCCAACTGATTTCTGTGACTGAGACATTTACTGGAAGGGTCCCACAGCCAGAAGGGCAGGGATGCAGCTGACATCAGTGACCTGTGCTGTGAGACTTTCTCCCTGTTCCCTGCCTTGCTTTTCTCTGCCAGGCAGCGGCATTCTCTCCCACAGGTTTTAGGCCAACGGCAGAAACCTGGCCCTGAGAGCAGCTGTGCCTCACCTCTCTCTGCACCAGTGGAGGAATATGGGGTTTACATGCTCTAATCCAAAGCTCTTTAATGACAAAGAAAGGCTCTGGATGGCCTAGCCTGCCTGAGGATCGAGCTTGATTTTGGGTCATGTGTTTATAAGGAGGAGAAGGTGCACTTCCCAGAAGAGTCTTTTCTAGGTAGACAAAACAACAGATGTGCTCTGCCCAGAAAAATCAGACATGTATGAATAAAATGGCATTAAATATCACTGGAATGAAATGAAATGAAGATACCCTATGCAGTTTTCTATCACTGGGCTAACAAATTTCTACACATTTAGTGGCTTAGAATCACCTAATGTATCTTCTTATATTTCTGCAGTCAAAAGTCCGACACATCTTGCTGGCTAAGATCACCTTATTGGCAGGGCCATGTTGTTTCCGGAGGCTCTAGGGGAGAATCCGTTTCCTTGCCTTTTCCAGCTTCCAGACCTCTCCCACATTCCTTGGCTGGTGGCCCCTTCCTTCTTCAAATAGCAACATGGGGCCGAGTCATCCTCACACAGCTGTCTTTCTGGTTCCTTTCTGCCTCCTTCCTTCACTGCTAAGGATGCTTGTGATTACGTTGTGCCCATCTAGATAATCCAGGATAATTGCCCCATCTCAAGATCTGCTGATTAGCAACCTTAATGCCCCTTATGTGGACCATATAAGAGAATTTAATCAGGCTCCAGGGACTGAGGGGAACATCTTGGCACAAGGGGTGGGAGATGGTATTTTTCTGCCTATAGTGAATAGATCCTCTCAAATTCTTCTGGTAAAGATGGACATTTGCATACAATTTTTAAAAAGTAAGTTGGTAGTTTGGTAAAATAGACCTTAGAGTGTTTATAGTGGGAGGACCTGGGTGGCTCAGTCAGTTGAGCGACAGACTCTTGGTTTCAGTTCAGGTCATGATCCCGGGGTTGTGAGATCTCCACAGAGTAGGAGTCAGCTTGGGATTCTCTCTCGCTCTTCTGTCCCTCTCCCCTACTCTCTCTCTCTCTTTCTCTCTCTCTCTCAAAAAAGTTTATATTGGTTCATTCAACGATTCTAATAACCTGTCCCAAAGAAATAATGCTAAATATGTGTGGGGTTGGAATTTATAGATGAACATGTTCATTGCCACTTATACCACCAAAAAATTGGAAACAACCCTAATGTCCAGTGGTGGTAAGGCTAAGTAAACCGTATTACATCCATATAAGGAAACATTTTGTTGACAGTAAAAAGTTTGTGTCTGAGAAGCTTTGCATGAAATGAAAATATTTGTATGCCCTGATGTTAAGTAAAAAGAGGAGGATGTCTGTACTCTCGGCTCAATTCTGCTGTAAACCCAAAACTGCCCTACAAAAATAAAGTGGGGCGCCTGGCTGGCTCAGTCGGTGGAGTGTGTGACTCTTGATCTCAGGGTTGTGGGTTCAAGCCTTGTGTTGGATGTAAAGATTACTTAAAAATAAAATCGTTAAGAATAAATAAAGAAAATAAGCTCCTTAAAAAAAAAAGTCAAGGGGTGCCTGGGTGGCTCAGCTGGCTAAGCGACTGACTCTTGATTTCAGCTCAGGTCATGGCCTCATGTTTTGTGGGTTTGAGCCCCAAGACGGGCTTTTCGTTGACAGCATAGATCCTGCTTTGGATTCTCTCTCTCCCTCTTTCTCCCCCTCTCCTGTTACCACCGGCACCTGCACACACACACTTTCTCTCTCAAAATAAATAAATAACCTTAAAAAGTAATAATAAAATATATTTAGGAAATGCAATAAGCATATATATTATAAAGCTTCTTGGTATTATTTAAGCTTAATTCTTAAGCACATCAGTCTTTAAAATTCAGAAACCTTGAATGGAGCGCCTGGGTGGCTCAGTCGGTTAAGAGTCCGGCTTCAGCTCAAGTCATGATCTCACAGTTTGTGGGTTTAAACCCTGTATCAGGCTCTGTGCTGACAGCTGGCTCAGAGCCTGGAGCCTGTTTCAGATTCTGTGTCTCCCTCTCTCTCTGACCCTCCCCTGTTTGTGCTGTCTCTCTCTGACTCTCAAAAATAAATAAAAAACAGAAAAAAGAAAAAAAATGTTTAAATTCAGAAACCTTGAAGGGGTGCCTGGATGGCTCACTCAGTTAAGGGTCCAACTCTTGATTTCAGTTCAGGTCATGATGTCACGGTTTATGGGTTCCAGCCCTGCATCATGCTCTGTGCTGACAGTGTGGAGCCTGCTTGGGATTCTCTCCCTCCCTCTCTCTCTGTGCCCTTCCGTGCTCATGCCTTTTTTCTCTCAAAAAAAAAAAATTAAAAAAATTAAATCTATTAATTTTAAAAAAAAGGAGTTTCAATTTCTAGAAGAACGGGTATGTAATCCTTGGGTTCCACACAGAGTCTTATGAAATCCAGATCATTGTGTAATTTCTAATGTCAAAGACTTTTTGTGGTTTTTTTTTTATTTCCAACGTTTGGAACTTTTTTTGCCTTCTTGGTGTACATGTTAAAATGAAGAGAGAGAGAGAGAGAGAGAATACAAAACAGTCATGGATACAACATGATAAAAAAAATTTTTTTTAAACCCAGATGTACAAAAAGGCCTGGGAAGGAACGTGTTAACAGTGGTTGTTATTCTATGGGTAGAGGAATTATCTGCAGGTGAGTTTCCCCTGTATATCTAGCTTTTTATTTCTTTTAAAATTGCCCCTTCTGTCCACAGAATCTGGTTGGTCATAATCCTACCGGCATGGCCACTTTTATTTATTCATTTATTTAGTCTGTTTGCTGGCTATTTTGATGATGGCGTAAGTTCCACCAAACCTAATGTTCAAAAGAAAAGCACCCCTAAGCACACCCAGCCCTCAGCACACCTTCCCTGCGACTCTCCCTGTTCAACATAACCGTGAACCCAAGTCCCATATTTCCCTTTGCTGTCCTTTTTATATAGTTTTATTGCATCTACTGTGGGACAGGACTGCCACCCCTCCCCCTTCCCTTGCAAAGTCCTTTCCTTTCATTTTGCCTGAGAGTCTTGTGAGGAGCATTTTTAGTCTTAGACAAAAAGAATTCTTCTATACTCGAGCAGGGAGTGTTGATAGAATGTAGCTGACAAAATGCCATTTTAACTATTTATTCCTCAGACCATCTATAACCATTCCAGTAGTCATGCTCAGTTCAGAAGCTGCAGTTCAATACCTGATTCTGTGGTGGTCAATTACCACACTTCTGGGGAAGGTAGGTGTTGAGGAATATGGGACCTTTCTTGTGAGGACACCCACTTTGCCTGGTCTTAATTCTTCAGTCTGTGTCAAGATGGCCCCTGGCCATTTCTGCCTCATGAAACACAGTTGACCCACATGGAATCCGGATGGATAAATTGAAGGCTGATAGCTCAAGTTTCTTCAGGTCAAATTAATTCCAGCCACCCCCACCCTCCCCACTGTTGACTTCCACGTTGAAGGATTTCCCTTTTATCTCTTAATCACTTGGTAAATATTTCACCTGGAGACTTCTTATGTGCATCAGCTATATGTCTTCAGACTAATAGGTCTTGACCAAGGTCTCCTACCAGAATCATCTGAGAAGCTGGGGTTGCCTGGGGTCAACCCATTCCTAGAGGTTCTGTAGGGCTGGTGCAAGAATTTTAAAGCATTCCCCCTGGAGGCCAGCTACGCACTCTTGCTTGAGAACCATAGTGTCAGACAACGTCCAGCTAAGACTCATGCATGTCTTCATCTTCACCAAACTCTTCAAGATGATTCCAGCTCCCCAGTCACCTGGCTTTTAGCCCCATGTCTCAGGAAACAGATGTCCATCCTTTGTTTTCCTCATGCCTTCCAGCAAATTGACATTCACCTTCTGACTATCAGGAAAAGGGCCAACTGTCCTTGAGAGATGCTGGTGTTGGCTGTTTTGCATATTTTGGCCACAGTGGTTTCCTGCAGGCATTTTATTTATTTATTTATTTATTTATTTATTTATTTATTTATTTATTTTTGAGAGCGAGAGAGAGCATAAGCGCACACCCACGTATACACACACACACACACACACACACACACACACACACACACACGTCAGTGGGGGAGGGGCAGAAGGAGAGGGAGAGAGAGACTCGCAAGCAGGCACCAAATCCAGTGAGGAACCTGACTCGGGGCTTTATCTCACGACCCTGAGAGTCAGACACTTAGCCAACTAAGCCACCCAGGTGCCCCTCCTGCAGATATTTTAGATCTCTTTCTTTTTCTGGCCAATCTCTTGCCTCGCTCTCTCTTTTTCTCTCTCTGTCCCTCCCCATCTCTCATTTCAGATCACCCTGCAGGTCAGCTATGTTCTTTTCCCCATGGAACAGGCACCTGCAGGATTCCATCCTTCACTTCTGAGACCTCAGAGGCAAAAAGATTTCTCTCTCGAGGACTAGTCTGAAAAATTCAAAAGAAAGCAGCTTCTTTGAGAGGCAATTCAAGTAACCTTTAAGAGCAAGGACTCCACAGCCAAGGTGCAAATCCTGGCTGTGAGAACACAGAAAATTATTTAACATCTCCCTGACTGTAAAATGAAGACGATAACGGTAACTACTCCACTGAGCTGCTGGGGGGATTCAGTGAGCTAACAATTCACTCAGAATAGCTCCTGGGTTGGGCTAGGTACTGTATTTGTAGGTGGCCATACTTCTGTGGATGACCCCAGAATGTTTAATTTGCTTTATGAACTCAACTCTCTGAAAGTAGAATAGATAGATATAGTGTGCTCTGAAAGTAGAAGAGATATGGTGAGATCCCATGTTGGACCTCATTCTAAAGCATGTATCAACATTGGTTTACAATGTAGAAGTGATATCAGGGAGCCCTTTATGGTACGACAGGGACTTGGGCTCACAGGACACATTTAGTCATGTTCACTTCACTTAAAGAGAGCAGATTTCACCCAGTTGGGAAATTTACATGACTCAGAAAGTTCAAAGGAGAGTATGGCTAAAGAGTCACATAAATCTCCAGGAATAAAATTCCCATTGTACAATCACGGATTCGTCAAGGAAGAATGCTTGGCCCCTCTCTCCCCCTCCTTTGTATGTTTCATCCCTTTCCAAGTACCATCCATATGATATCCTGAATTTGCTTTGGCCTTTCTTCCCATCCCCGCATTAACCATTCTTGCTTGGGCTACCTTTATTTTTCAGCTGGACTGTAGTTTCTGCTCACTGACTGGTCTCCTCATGCCAGCTGTGCCCCGTCCAGAGTTCCAATGCATTCTTCACTCTCTACACCGTAGCCAGAGTGATTGTTTTGAAATACAAATCTGATCATGTTCTTGCTGTCCTTACCCCACCTCCATACCCTAACTCGGGCCCTGAAAGTTTGGGCCATCACCTGTTTCTCCCGCTCCACCAGGGCCACAGCCATGTCTTATTCTCTCTACCCATAGGCCTGCAGAATCTTCAAACTTCCCTATGCCACAGGGCCTTTGTATATGCTAGTTTCTTCCTGGAATACTCCCCCTCTATGCCTTTAAAAAAAATAACCAACTTTATTTTTTAGAGCAGTTTAAGGTTCACAGCAAAATTGAGCAGCAAATACAGAGAATTTCCCATGTATTCTGTTTCTCCCCACCACATGCACCCCCCCCCACACACACCCCGCTGCCTCCACCATCAACATCCCAAATGTAGTACATTTGTTACAACCTATGAATCAACACTGATACACCATTACCAACCAAAGTCTATGGTTTTACATTATGGTTCACTCTATGGGTTGTTACATTTTATGGGAATGTGTTGTACATTCTATGGGTTTGGACAAATGTATTATTACAAATATACACTCTTATAGTATCATAAAGAATAGTTTCACTGCCCTAAAATCCCCCCAGGTTCTACCTATTCAACCTTCCTTCTCCTTAAATCCTTAGCAACCATTGAGGTTTTTTGTTTTTGTTTTTGTTTTTCTGTTTCCATAGTTTTCCCTTTTTTAGAATGTCATACAATTGGGCTCATATAGTGTATAACCTTTTCAGGTTGCCTCTTTCACTTAGCAATATGCTTTTATAAGTTTCCTCCTGCCATGTCTTTTCATGGCTTGTGGTGCTGAATAGTATTCCATTGTATGGACGTACCACAGTTCATGTATCCACTCACCTACCAAAGGCCATCTTGGTTGGTTGCTTCCAAGTTTTAGCAATTATGAATAAAGCCGTTATAAACATTTTGTGTGTGTGGAGACAGAGTCTTCAACTCATTTGGGCAAATATCAAGGAGCATAACTGTTGGATCCTATGGTAAGAGTATGTGTAGCTCTATAAGAAACTGCCAAACTGTCTTCAAAAATGGTGGCACCATTGCACATTCCCACTAGCGGCAAAAGAGAGCTCCCGCTGCTCTGTATCTTCATCTGCATTTGGCATTCTCAGTGTTTGGGATCTGGCCATTCTAACAGGTGTTAGGTTGTTTTACTTTTCCATTTCCTAATGGCTATGATGTTGAACATCTTTTCGCATGTTATTTACCATCTCTATATCTTCTTTGATGAGGTATCTGTTCAGATCTTTTGCCCCTTTGTAATTGGATTGTTTTCTTCTCCCTTTTTGACCTCGATAAACACTTCCTCCTCATCTTTTAGATCTTAACTCGATGATCCCTTTTGCATCTCAGACTACATTACAAAAAATCAAAATTCTATGTACCTCTTCTTCACAGTTATTATATTGCAATTTTATACTATTTGCTTGATTATTTGAACACTATGTGTGTCCCTGACTCTGCAAGAGCAGGCGCCTCATCTGGCTTTGTTCCCTGGTTTATCAGTAGTGCCTAGCGCTGTGCCTAACACGTGGCAGGTGCTGCACAAATATTTGCGGAGTGAGGAATAAACCAACAACCTCACAGAGAAAGGCAGAGAGGAGGAGCAATCATCTAAAGAAACAACTGAGTACCAAGTGAGTCCAGAATTTCAAAGAGCATGTATAACAGTGAGAGGGGCAGAGGGCCAAAAACAAATGCCAAAAAGCACAAACCTGCAAGACTGGTGTCAGGAATATTAATGTGTAAACTGAGCTGAGCCTTCAACAAATGGCTGAGACCACAGAAAGACTGTTTTAGAAAATTATTTGGAACAAGAAAAATAACAAGGAAGAGCCAGGCCCTACACTTAGTGGAAGGGGCATCATTTTTAATGCATAACGTTTTTCTCCCTCAAAGAGAGTCATGCTCAAACCAGAAAGTGTAAAGGCAAATTCCAGAAGAAGAATATCAAGCCTGAGATCAGAGAAGAGGTGTGGGAACATCTGGCCACTTGCACGAGCTTCAGCTTTGGATGAATCTCATCAGAACTTGGCGATAAGATTACAGAGCCACTGTCCGTGAATTCAGAGAAATTTGGGAACAGAGCCAATCGCCAGAGAAGCTTGAAATGTTTCTTGGTTTTCAAAAAAGGGAAAACATGTGCATTTGAGTAAGATTCATTACCTCCAATTTCCAAACTTTGCATTGATTCATGGCACAAATATGTACTAGATGTGCAACAGGCTATCTAGAAAGAGGAATTTTATATCCTTCTACCTCAATAAGCCACCATTTCAAAGTTGCCGGCCGGGAGGCTGGAGACTGAGAAAGACCTTGGAGGAAGTCTTTGTTCCTAGAACAATCTCAAGAAAGGTACACTTCGGTTATATAATGTAGGCAGCCAGGTACCATTATCCTGAGAACACGGTATAATTGAACACTCTCCCCTGTTTATATAGCTTGACAAAGGCTGTTGTCCATATTTCTTGGTATGAATAGCTGGTTGCTGGAAGCAATTGGACAAATTTATACAGGTGCAAGGAGCCTGGGAGAAAAAGGATCAGAACCAATCCCTTCAGGGTTGAGGCTAAATACGACTAGATGTTCTCTAACGGGCTGAAGTGGTCACACCTAACCAGATGACAGAGAGCCCCTCACCGTCCAGGGGCCAACTATCCAGGGCAGGAGGGGAAGTGTCAAATGTTGACTTGATTGTCTTCTATCATTGTGCAGAGCTGAGGCTGACGCACCCTCCTGGCCCAGCTGCCCCAGTAGAGAGGATTTGGAGCAGGAGCCCAGTGTGGCACATTCCTGAGTAAGCATGACGCTGGAGAAGACTCATGATGGCCTGTGCCGAGGGCTAGACTGTCATCCTTAGTGCAGCAGGGGCAGGGTGGGGCCTTCTGTTTTCAGTAGTGATACAGATGATAGCAGCAAAGAGAGAGCCTGGTCCCCTCCACCAAGCACTGCACTGACTGTACAACCACACACAGGCAGCAGGGAGAGAGAGATTTAGAGAGCACTGTTTCCCCCCCACCCCGACTCCCGCATCCCCTGAAGCCACATCCATCTGAACCCTCATAATGTGACCTTGTTTGGAAATAAGGTCAATGTAGATGTAACCAAGATGAGGTCATACTGGATTAGGGTAGGCCCTAAATCTAATACAACTGGTATTCTTATAAGACAAGAGAAAGACCCACAGAGACACCCAGGGAAGAAGTCCAGGTGACCACAGAGGCAGAAATTGCAGAGAGATGGCTACAAGCCAAGGAATAGCAAGGATTGCGGGGAAGCATCAGAAACTGGGGAGGTGTGGAACAGATCTTCCCACAGAGCCCCCAGGAGAACAGCCCACACCTTGATTTCAGACTTCCGGCCTCCTGAACTGGGAGAGAATACCATTTTATTGTTCAAAGCCACCAAGTTTGTGGTGCTTTGTTATGGAAGTCCTAGAAACAAATTGATTCGGGCACATGGGGGTTCAAGAGATTAATCCAGAAAATAAATGATGTGGGTCTTATTTGAATCCCAGTCTGGAAAAGCAAGTTACACTAGTTACAGGTTATCAAGCAGCTGCCTTATCTGTTCTGATGTCTCAAGAAGATGCTGAGTTGACAACACCTAGAATATTTTTGTGTAGAAACAAGAGAGATGTGAGTTAGACGGCGCTACAAGTATAAGGGGTTTTAGCTTAACACTCAATTCAACTGACTGATTGATGCTGACCCACCAAGGATCGCATGCTTCTGGCCTGTGTTCAGAGAAGACTTTGAATGTGTTCTTATCAAATATATAAGTGACACAAGGATGGCAGGGATAACAGATGTCAGATCCCACATTCCAGACTAATCATGTTAGCCAGAACGACAAGCCGGAAGTCCTAAGATGAAATTTTATGGGGAGAAATGGAAAGTCAAGTTTCAAAAAGTCACTGTGCAAGAATGAACTGTAGGAGACCTGGACTGAGAACAACCCATATGGGGAAATTTCTGGAGATTTGCAGCTGATCCCAGCTTAAAAGGAGACAGCAATATGACCTGGTTACTCCAAAAGTTCGCACAATTCTAGATCACATAGATATGGATGTGCTAGTAATAACTCACTCAGTAATCAAGTTCCTTCCCAATGACTGAAATTATTTTCGTATTAAGTCATCAAGTATTTACTGGGAAAACCAGACACTTCACGGCCAACTTTGAGACACAGAAGTAACAAGGCACAAGTACTGGTGAGGAGAGGCTTTCCAAGGAAAACGCTCAGCAGAAATGAAATATAAAATGGCAGCCTTGAGATCGCATACTGTTCTTTCCCAAGGGAGCCCTTCTAGGCTGAGCAGTCACAGAAGCTAAAGCAGATCAGGCAGGAGTTGTGGGCATGGCGCTGGGCTGCACCAACAAGGTAAACCAGCACATGAGCACCAAGGTGTGAGCAGCAGCGGTGTCTTGACCTGTCTGGACCCCTGCCCAGCACTCTCATTTCTACCTTCTATCTCTTGCAAATGTCTCCTGTGTGCTGCTCCCCCCGCCCACCCACCCCATGCCCCCAGCCTCTAGACCATGTAGAGAAGGCAATTTTGGGAGATGTAATTCCAGCTTTGGTCAACTGATACTTTGCAAATCCAACACAACATCTGAAAGACATTTTCTAACTTCATTTAGAATTAATATTGAAGAGGTACTTGTTGGGATGAGTACTGGGTGCTGTATATAAGCCAATTTGACAATAAATTATATTTTAAAAAATAGAAACAAATTAATATTAGATATACAAAAATTTGCAAAAGAATTCCTACATACCATTCACTCAGCTTTTCCAAATGCTAACACCTTACACAACCATAGTACAATGATCAAATCCAGGAGATTAACATCAATACTCTTAGCTAATTTAGAGATCCTATTCAAATTAAGTCAGTGTCCCACTACACTCCCTTTTCTGGACCAGAATCCAATCCAGGCTTCCCCATGGCATTTACTTGTCATGTCTCCTTAGTCTTCTTCAATCCGGGACACTTTATCAGTCTTCTAAAAGACCTCTCCAGAGTACACATGACATACTGAAAAATGGCTAGAATGGTGAGGGTCTGGAAAGCGAGACCCCTGAGCTACTATTGCCAGAACTAGAGCTTTCAGCCTTGAGAGAAGTACATTAGTTGTCTTCAAAACCCTAAAGGACCTTCAAGCAGAAGATGAAGTATTCAATATTGCCCCCAGGGGATGGAAATAGAGCCAAGAGGTGGAATTACCATCAGGAAGATATCAGTCTGGTGCTATGCAGAATATTCTATCAATTAGAACTAACCAATCATATGCTGGGCCTTGGCAGAACTGAGCAGGATTTGGGCAGAAGGTAGGCCTGAGTAACAAGAAGCCAGATCAGGGAGTGGGGGGTCGGGCAGTGGCAGAGCAGGAATAGCCAGAGGTATGTCAGACGCAGGGTGCAGAGCAGAGCAGACAAAGGCTGGACTGGCAGGTCTAATGGAGAAGGTTAGCGATCTAGCAGCAGGAATGGAGGACACCTCCGCTAACAGGTCTGCTGCCAAAGTTCACTATTAACAGGCAACACGAAGCAGCCCTCCCAGGTGTGTCCCTGGAGGAGCAGAAGTTGTGTTCTTTGGTCCAGCAGATTGTCTGTCCCGTCTGCTCACTCTTGCAAGCTCTCTGCCTCTCATGATGGGGAGGGTGTCCCTAGAGGGGCAGAAATTGTGTTCTTTGGTCTGGGAATTCTGAGTTGGTGCAGAAGCACAGGGACCCCTCTTACAGGGTAGTGAGGCATGCTGGAGGCCGCAAAGGTGCCAGCTCCAGGCACGGACTCTAGTGTGGACAGCTTCTGTGGCTTCCAGGCCAGGAGTCCTTCAAAGGATGTTAATCGTATCTATTTCACTTGCATATCATTGCTGAAAAATTAAGCCAACTAAATGGCAGCAAGGAAAAGCAATTAGCTAATGCATAAGCAAGGATTTTTTTCAAAACTTGTCAATAGCTAGGATTTTCTTCCAGGTTAGCTCAGCAAACATTCAGTCCACCAACATCCTCATGAGAAAGTAGCTAACGACCTCCTCACAACGCAGCAATGTCAATACTGTGTCCTCATTCTTCTATCTGGCCACAGATCTATAGTTCTGTCTTGCTTTTCATCCGTCATCTGTCCCTCCAGCCATCCATTTATGCCTTCAACCATCAAGCCAACATTTGTTTAACTTCTATTGCGTGCCAGTTCTGTGTTGGACCCCGTGTGTGTGATAACGGGGGAAAGGACCTTCCCTGCTCTCAAAGTGCTGGAGGGTAGGAGGGTGTGGAGGTAACAAAATAATGGAATTGTCACTGGATAAAACACAGACTTAAGCTGAGAAAGTTTATATTTCCATTTAAAGCTTCCCAATTGAGCAATTTCTACAGATGATTCAAAGTCATCTGTAAGGAATAAGTAAAAGTCGTTTAAATTTCCACAGGCAGGTTCAGATTTTATGTGACTCATGAGAAATTCTTGGGATTGGAATCAGAGTCAATGGAATTCCATTTACTAAAGGTGGATTGAGAGGAGAGGTGATCAGTAACCCCAATACCTCAATTCCCCCTTTTCAGGCTCAGTTATGAGAGTGTCTCTGATGAGTTGACATGGTTCCTACCTTAGGACACTGGTGGGAAAGGCCACCATGAGCTGCCACCAGGAGGGAAGGGGACTGTGAAGAGGTGGCCTGACTGTCCCCTCCCAAGTCAGGTGCCCTAGCACGATGGCCCCTGTGTAGGAGCCCATCTGTGGAGTTTTCTTGAGTGTGACACTGAGAGCATGGGAGTGTCCCCCGTTGAAAAACCACCACGACCTGTGCAGAGATCTGCACTGTTCACACCATTACATCTGCGAAGGGTGGGGCAGGGGACCACCTGTGTCAACGGTCAGTGCTCATGGTCCCCAAAGGACCTGAGTTCTGGGTACAGCTCTGTCGCTCACTGGCTGCCTGGGGTGGCTCACTTCCCCAGCCACAAACTGGGGACATTATAACTCCCTTCTCAGCAGCATTCTGCAGAGGTTTAAGGGCTAAATGGAGAGGCTCTGTGGGCTGGCCGTGCAACTAGAACAGGGATGTGTTTCGGGAAGCAGGCCTTCTAGCATTTTCACATCCTCCGACGGGTGAGCTAGCATCACCTCCTACTAATTTTCACTTTGATCTTAGGTGACAGAAATTGTTGACAGAACCTGAAATCAGTCTTTCTTTTGCCCTACTTTAAACAGTAATTTCTTTGCTCCTTTTTTCTTTTTCCTGTCCTAATGTTTCTAAGCCAAACCGTGCTGTGAACTAGGGTGACCCAATGTAGACCCAACAGTCATTGAGTCCTTACCGTAAGCCACGCACTGTGTTCTGGGCCTTTTTGGATTAACTCATTTCATTCTCATGTTAGCCCTATGGGATCCATACAATCGCTATCCCCTTTTACAGAAAGAAAACAAGAGCACAGAGAAGTTAGGGAACGTGGCCAGCCCCACACAGCTAGTAATTGTAGAGCCAGTGTACGAATCCGTACACCCTGTTCCCGGAGCCCCCGCATCTGAATGGTGCCCTGTGCTGCCTTGTTAGGATGGTGGAGACCCAGGCTCAGCCCCAACTCAGCCTGAAAGCAGCTGATGGTAACCAAATGAAGGCTCCTTCTAACGTGCGCTACACCGTGGCCAAATGGAGCTTAGCTCCACCTGCTTTTCTCTGCCTTTTTGATCATCCCAGCAATGTGTTTCAGTCTGCTTGTCTGTCTCGATTTGCTGCTCACCTCATCAAGAGCAATTTGACCTTTTACACTTTAATGGTGCTAAGTGGTCACATGATTGAGAGAGAGAGGAAGGGAGAAACAAGACTAACATACCACATGTCATGAATCGTAGCGTGGGTCCAGTTGGACATAAAAAAGTGGGCCAAATTTGGGGGGTGGGATAACATGTTTAGAAACTAACATTTTGCTTCCGAAAGGCACAGTGCAAAAAGAAGACTTTTCCATGTCAAAGAGCCTGGGAATGGTACAGACTGTAGTCCCAGATAATCACACCGTGATTAGTGTGAAACAGATAGAGATGTCCAATGTAGTTGGTTCCAAGGTAGAGGGTGTAAGGAAGAAAAGATATACAAGCATCGTTTTGGAAACCCACAGTGCTGCGAGATGTGCGCAGGAGCACAAGGGAAGGGTGAGCCCAGGCCAAGGATGGGAGGGAGCAGCATTTACTAGAGGGGGGCTCTGCCCAGCCCTTTGCCCTGGTGTCAGAGACAGGAGTACCCTAGTCTTCATATAAATGGGGGTGAAATCTCCCACCCTTATGCTTTGGGTTGCGCCCTTTGGCGAGTGCCAGGATGCAAAGATGAACCTAACATCACGTTTACCCTCAGGAAGTTTGCCATCTACTGGATCAGACAGACGGGCAGGCATGTGATGGCCATGTTGTGTAATGATTGCTTCTATGGACTTGAGGAAGGAGGAGCAAAGAGAAAGCCAGTCCCAAGATGATGTCTGGGCTGCAGCGTGGAGGCAATACGGTGATTTCCAGGTGAAGGCCCTGGAAGGCTGTCATTCTAGCAGAGGACACCGCGTCTGCAAAGACAGTGGGGTCTGAGAGTGTTTGACCTGGAAAACGCGTTGTTGGACATGCCTGGAGCGGAGGGTCTGTATGGGAACATAGTGAGAGATGGAGTGGGAGGGGTGAGCAGAAGTCAAGTCACAGAGATGGCCTTTAGTTTAGACTGCAGGTACCACCCCCTTGGACGGATTGCTGAGACCCTTGAACAGAGCAGACTTTGCCTGCCTGTATGCCACAGGCCCCTGGAGCAAGACTTTTCAGTATTTCTCAAACTATAGGTCCTAAGCCAGTAGTGCATAATGAAATGAACATCAAGTTTTTAAACTGGAATTTAAAAAAATAATGAAATAGATCAGAACAGTGCTTTTTGAATGATCTGTCATGGACAATCTGTTCTGTTTTTGTATCTTTTTTTTTTTTTTAATTTCAGTCTGTCACAGACTGATTCTCTTGTAAAATGTAATAAAACAAATAAAAATCAATTACTAGAAAGGGGACCATCCTCTTGGATGTCACAGTGATGTCAAATTGTTATAAAGTTTAAATTTAAAATTTTTAATGTGTATTCATTTTTAAGAGACAGAGAGAGGACAAGCAGGGGAGGGACAGAGAGAGAGAGAGGGAGACACAGAATCGGAAGCAGGCTCCAGGCTCTGAGTTGTCAGCACAGATCCTGACACAGGGCTTGAACCCATGAACCATGAAATCATGACCCGAGTCAAAGTCAGATGCCTAACTGACGGAGCCACTCAGGAGCTCCATTATAAAAGGTTTTTTTTAAACACTTACTCTTTAGTAGCTTTATTGAGATACAACTCACACATCATTCAATCCACCATTTAAAGTGCACAATTCAGTATGTTTTAGTGTATTCACAGAGTGTGCAACCATCCCTACAGCCAATTTTGGGACATTTGCATCACGTCTGAAAGGAAGCTTCTACCGTTAGCAGTTAGTTCCCATTTCCCTCCAGTCCCTCTCCCACAGCCCTAGGCAATCACTAATCTACTTTCTAACTTTATAGATTTGCCTATTCTGAACATGACAGGTAAATGGAATCAGATAGTATGTGATCTTTGGTAATTGGCTTCTTTTTTTTTTTTGCATAATGTTTTCAAGGTATGTCCATGTTGTAGTATGAATCAGAGCCTCTTTTCTTTTTATGACCAAATAACATTCCATTGAGCAGATACAGCACATTTTGTTTGCTTATTCATCAATCAATGGACATTTGGGCTGTGTCCACCTTTTGGCTGTCACAAATAATACCGCCACGAATGTTCATATACAAGTTTCTGGGTGGGATGTATGTTTTCTTTTGTGTTGAGTACTTACCTCTAGGAGCATAATTGCTGGGTTGTGTAACTCTGTGCTTTCCTTTTTTTTTGTTTTTGAAGAACGACCATATCTTTTCCTGAGAAGTGACACCATTTTACATTCTCAAGTAATGTCTCCACATCATCATCAACACCTTCTACTATAACCATCTTCGTGGGCGAGAAGTGATATCTCTTTCTGTGGTTTGGGCTTGCATTTCCCTGATAGAAGTCAAGCATCTTTTTATACTCTAAACAGTTACTCTGAATTTCTGCACGTATCGCCTTCCTGGCTGGCAAATAGCAGTTCACAGACCGCATTGCAAGGAGCCCTTGACTGGAAAATGTGAGCACATCTCACCAGAGTGAGAGGTTAAGTGTTGCTTCAGAAAACTGTTGTGTCAATTACATACATGTGTTTATGGGTCCAGGACTGAGATATAAAATGTATTTGTAGGGGCACCTGGATGGCTCAGTTGGTTAAGCGTCTAATCTCAGGTCATGATCTCACAGTTTGTGAGTTCAAGCCCCGCATCTGCCTCTGTGCTGACAGCTCAGAGCCTGGAGCCTGCTTCAGATTCTGTGTCTCCATCTCTCTCTGCCCCTCCCCTGCCCATGCTCTGTCTCTTTCTCCTTCAAATATAAACAAACATTTAAAAAATAAATAAAATGTGTTCGTATTTCCTACTATTTGAAAACCTCCCCAACATCCACCTTTGTGGAGAGTGGAACAGCCCATCCTTGATAAGGGTTGCTGTCCTTCCAAACACATGCCATGGTGAAGTGTCACTCCCCTGTCCCTGAGAAAATCTGACAGGCAGCTTCAAAATATGACGCTGATCCTAAAGGGTTTAAATCCCAAAGCGACTGAATTACTAAAACAGACCCACTCTGTTGAACTCAGTGAAAAGTTTAAAAGACTATATCTATAGTGTTTTAATGCTCGATTAATTTGATACGAGTTTTTAAAACCTGATGTTATGCCATGAAAATGTGATTGCCTCAGAGAGTTGGTTTGCTCTAAAGTATTCCCAAAGGAAGGTGATACCTGGTCTGTCCTTGGTGCAGACTGGCTTGTGTGTGTGTTCATGTCGTCACGCACATGGGCACACGTGCAAACGCCCTTGCTCTAGCAGACGGTGCCGCTCACCCGCATTCTCTGCAGCGGCCTGCCCAAGAACTAAGCGGTCCACTAAAGGATAGGTAGGTGAAAATGGTGTGATATACACATACTGTAGAATGTTACTCAACCTTAAAAAAACATAAGGAAATCCTGTCACGTGCTACTACATGGCCGCACCTTGAAGGCGTTATGCTAAGGGAAAAGAGCCAGTCCCAAAAGGACAGACTGACTGACTCCACTTACAGGAGGTACCAGGGTAGTCAAATTCATAGAAATGCAAAGTGGACTGGTGGGGGCCGGGTGCTGGAGGAGGGGAAATGGGGAGCAGGTACTCAATGGCTACAGAGCCCCAGACTGGCAAGGTGAAAAAGGGCAAGCGAGCTGTTACACAACAGTGTGAAAATACTTACTACTGCTGTATTATATGCTTAAATACGAGGATGCTAAATTTTTTGTGCTGTATTTTTTAATCACATCTTAAAATAAAATTTGGTGGGGGCGCTGCCTGGGTGTCTCAGTCAGTTAAGCCTATGACTTTGGCTCAGGTCATGATCTCACGGTTTGTGGGTTCAAGCCCCACATCCAGCTGTGTGCTGACCACTCAGAGCCTGGAGCCTCTCTCTCTGCCCTTCCCCCACTCTCTTTCTGTCTCTCAAAAATGAATAAACATTAAAAAATTAATAAGTAATTAAAATAAAATAATTTTTAAAAGACAATGCTACCTGGAAACCACATCGCAAACAGACAGAACTTGGGTGTTGGATCTGACATAACTGGCTTTAAATCCTCTTCAGAGCTGTGTGAGCTGGCAGAGGGCTATCAACCCTTGACCCCTGAGACTTTCAATGGTAAGACAGCTAGTTCTTAGTGCCAACAGGTGGGTCTGCTGGGAGGGAAGCACCTGCCAGAGACGGAGGGAAATCCAAAAGGCAGTGCCTCTCCCGTGCGTATGCGGCCCGAAGCCCCCTTCCCATGTCGTCTGGTCTGCGGGGAGCCACTTGAAAGAGCTGTGGCGGTAGTGCATGTGCAGTCCCAGGGAGCCCCTCCCTGGGGACAGCCTCCCAGACACCGAAGTCTGAGTTACTCCCTCTGAAAACAAAATCTCTGCTCCTTGGAAAATTCTCTGAAGCTCGGAAGCATCCAGCCTTGGGGCTCCTTATGAGAGTCTTTTACCAGCTCAGCCTGGCTCCCTGCCTCACAGGAAGTAGCCAGAGACAAACTGTGGGATTTTAGGTGTGTTCCAAGAGCAACAGTGGGGACTTTCTGTACCCGGGAAAACTCCCCAGGCAATCAAGGCCTCATCCCTTGGCCTAAGGCTTTGCCCTCATAAAACACATTCCGGAGATCATACCAATATTCTCACAATTAAATAATGTCACAGTTTCCTAAGAATTTTCATACATAGAATATTCGTCCAACCTAATCCCTGACTGTGCAGTGGGATTATAATCTCTGTTTTTACAGATAGAAAGTTTTAATGAGCACCCACTATATGTTGGGCACTGTTCTAGACTCTTTCTCCCAGGTTAGTTTTCCTATTTATTTATTTAGATTTTTTTAAAGTTTATTTATTTTTGAGAGAGACCGAGCATGAGCAGGGAAGGGGCAGAGACAGAGGGAGACACAGGAGCTGAAGCACAGTCCAGGCTCTGAGCTGTCAGTGCACAGACTGTGAGATCATGACCTGAGCAGAGGTTGGATGCTTAACCGACTGAGCCCGCTGGGTGCCCCAATTAGCAAGTGGTCCAGGAGCAGCCCAGAGCCAAGCCTTCTGCATGCGGTGCTTTTCCCAGAGCACCTCAGCTGCCACTTGAGTCATGTTTTTGCCTCAGTTGAACCATCAGGCCCCTTGCAGGGAGCAAGCTTTCCTGGGCAAGGAGCAAGGCAGGGGGCACCAAAAGGAAGCAGGCCCGCCAGGTGGAAGGTGGGCAGCCAGGGTTGGCATAGTGAAGACCCAGAGGAATCGAGCAGCTGGGACCACAGTGGCCTCAACTCCAGGCCAGTGTGCCCTGCCCGAGATTGCTGGGCCCTCTCCATCTCTCTCCCAGACCCTCTTTCTCTGTTGCAGCGGCAAGGTCACTGGCTGGAGAGGTGGATAGATCTGGACTCAAGTCTCCGTAAGCCTCAGCCTCTGAATCAGTACAGTGCGACAGTCAGAGTACCTGGCCCTTGGGCGTTGTCACGACTCAGAGAAATGATGGACGGGATGGGACCCACACCACTCCCGGCGCCTGGTGAGAGCTATGGCTGGGCCAGCCCGGACCCCACCTCCAGTCCCATGGCAGCTCCCTTCCAATCCCCTTTTCTCACCCAGTCCTGCTCCAGCCAAACCTCCACGCTTGAAAAAGCTGCAGGGAATTGCATAAGCCTGAGCGGGGAGGGGGCGGGCAGGGAGACAGCAGGGACAGGAGGCGAGTGAGGCAGCAGCAGAGAGTCTCCACCACCTCCCTGTCCTCAGAGAGGCCAGGCTGACCCCTCAGGCCTGGCATCAGGGACTAAATACAAACTCCCTCCTTCCTGTTTACTGCACCAGCATCTTGGCATTCCCTTGGCCCAAGTGAGAGGAGCTGTGGGTTCTGCCTCAGGCCTTAGTGGTGGCAAAGGCCTTGGACTGGGAGGGCCGCCGGTCCAAATCTCCCGAGGGGGCTGTCACATTCTGCAGACGGGCTCAGAACACAGAGACCCTGAGCTGGCAGGCCAGGGGCAGGCCTTGCTGGGCTCACACTACCCAAGGAGTGTTCTGCACAGGCTCAGTCTGACGGGGTGTCAAGCACCTTCCTGCTAGGGCTTCGAGTGACATCCAGAGAAATCCTGTTCCTTTCCCACCTCCTGTCCTACAGCCCCACCTGCCTTGGAATTTTCTCATTATATGGGCTGCCTTATAATGAGAATGGGCTGCCTCACTGTCATTCTTGGAGAGATCATTTAACCCACACCCCATCCAACTCCAGGTCTCTTCAGCAAGATGGCAGAGAAGTGATCTTCCTATGGAGGTAGCATAACACAGTGGGGAAACCTTGGGTTTGCAGTGGTTTGTGTTCAATTCCCAGCCACAATATTTACTGCAAGTTCTTCAACCTCTTGATTCCTTAGTTTACTCACGTCTATGGTGACTATAACACCAGTTACTCTGTAGCGTTCTTGTGGGGCGTAAATAAGATGATGTGGGGAAGCACGGACATACTGGGTACATAGAAAAGATGCTTGATACATGTTGTTTCCTTCCACTCCTTCCGGAGGGAATGTCATCGGCCACAGCTCAGCTGGCCAGCCAATTTGCATCCTGTTCCTTTCAGAGTGTTATTTGGTGCCCCAGAAATGATTAGAGGGGGGAGGACAAATGTTCTCAGCCCGGGAAAGAAGCCCAGACGGGTGAGGGTGAGGGAAACCGTAATACATAGACTCTACTAGCAAACCAAGATGGTGCCCCCAATGCCTCCCCGGGTCCTGCAGACATTGGGAGGCCACCACTGCTGCTCTCAGGGGGCCCTGGCTGCACGCCTACGAAGAGTCACCTTCTGATAAGAAAGTGGAGGCTGCAATCCCCATTCGGGGCACTCAGTTCTCCTTCCTGTTGAGGAAGAACTCCCCGAATGGGTCTAGTAATTACCTAAGGTCCTCTTCTAAATGGAGCTGTACTTTTAAGAAGATTCTGGCTGTGTCTGTTGAAGGCAGGCTTGCACCTCTGCAAACCAGGCTGCTTCTCACTGAGGGAGGGACAAGGTCGATGAAGGGCTATGGAAGTGTTCCTCTCCACTCGATCCCTAGGCACAGGGTGGGGGTCCTGCTGTTAGTGGCATAACAGCCAGAAGCTGATGACTGTTTTGTGAGGGGCTGCATGAGACTCTGGCTATGGGCGGGCACAGCTGCTGTGGGACACAGGTGACAAAGTGAGCCAATGTGTTGGGAAATCGCATACCTCTGATGGCTATTATGAGCATGTCTTGTCCTCCTAACTTATTTGCAGGAAGCAGTTGCTTACATCCAGGAGAGCTGTTGGTAGCAAAAGAGCTAAGCAGACACAGGAGCCAAACTGCTTAGATATGGGGCAAGCCCCCGAACTCCCCTGCCTTAGTTTCTTCATCTGCAAAATGAGGACAAGAGTCGCGCTCCCAGGCAATGTGTGGATAGCACTGGGGACAGGTCCTGACACAGGCATGTCCTACACAGGTACCAGCTGTTATTTTTTTATCCACCTAAAACATTTGCTTTTCAGTGAATTATCACATGTGTTTTTGCATCGTCAGTGACTAATGAAAAACTGGCCAGTTATTTTTCCATTACCCAATTTTCTCTCTCTATTTCCTGCCCTTATCTCATAGGCTATCACCACGTTGGCCCTTCTTGGGAGGGACGAAAACCACATTGAGACTTCAAGCAGCTCCAGGAAGGATAGATGAGAGTGGCTAGCTGCAGAGCAGTGGCCAGGACATGGTTGTAGTAACTTAGCTGCAGTGTGAAGATGGATGGGCTGGAGATAAAATCCTAGAAAACGGTGAGGAGGGGCCCCAGCTAAGAGCCACCTTAGAAGAAGAGTTGACAGAAGTCGGGGCGCCTGGGTGGTTCAGTCCATTTGGCATCTGACGTCAGCTCAAGTCATGATTTCATGGTTCATGGGTTCGGGCCCTGTGTCGGGCTCTGTGCTGACAGCAAGGAGCCCTCCTTGGATCTTCTGTCCCCCCTCCTCGTCTATACCTCCCCTGCTCACTCCCTCTTTCAAAAATAAAATAAACATTAAAAAAAAAAAGAATTGACAGAAGTCGGTGGTGACACTTACGGTAAAAAGAAATGGCTAAAACTGATCATCAGTTAAATTCTATGATACTTTATTCATCTGAAAAAGAGAGAGAGAAGGGGGAAATTCATATTCTCACCTTATGATTAGTTCTGAGACAATCAATTTGGGAAAAGTTTATAAATACTTTCATTTTCTACTGTATCTCCATGAGTTGTTGAGGAAGCTAGTTTCAAAATACTTCACAATTTGTTCATGTTTATAAATGTGTTTTTAATTCACAAAGCAAACTTCCACATTTGGCCTTATTTTTGTCTTCACAAAATCCCTATGGTAGCTATTACTGAAACTTCGGATATGAGGTGTGATAATGTAGTGTGGTTTTTTTAAATATTTTTAAATGTTTTTTTATTTATTTTTGAGAGACAGAGAGAGACAGTGTGAGCAGGGGAGGGGCAGAGAGAGAGAGACACAGAATTCAAAGCAGGCTCCAGTCTCTGAGCTGTCAGCACAGAGCCGGACGCAGGGCTAGAATCCACGAACCATGAAATCATGATCTGAGCCGAAGCCAGACACTCAACTGACTGAGCCACTCAGGTGCCCCAGTAATGTCGTGTTTAAGACCAGGGCTCTGGAGTTTGAAACCTGGCTTACTAGCTGTGTGACCTTTGGCAAGTCACTTAAGCTCTTTGCACCCCAGTTTCTGCGTCTCTGAAATGGGGGCAATAATATGATCCCTGTCTTGGGGTTTCTTAGCAATATGCTAGTGCCCTACGAAGATGAACTGTTATCATGAGCATCTCGGGACTTGATGCCTTACAAAGCTCTCTCTCCCTTTCTTACTTGACCTTCTTTGATACCCACACAGTAGTCCCACGTCCCTGTGCAGCTGATGCCTCAGTGAAACCCCGGGCTCTCCTGGGATGAGGCCCCTTATGAATCTACCTCAAGCTTGAAACCCAGGCTCAGTCGGCAGCATGAGGCTGAGCTGTGTGCATGAGATGAAGCCTCAGCACCGCCTTCCCGGGCCAGGAGAGATGTGGACTGACTGAGCTGCCCTGTTGGGCCCTGAGGCACGGCACAGGCTCAGCCCCTGGTGCCCTGTGGAGCCACACAGCCCCTCTCATCCGAGTGGCCATACTACTTACTTCAGTAATTAGTGCAGGGCAACGGGCCAGCACCAGACCTGTGCTGAGGAACCAGCACGCATGGCCCCCGGTCTACGGGAGATCCTCTTTCTCCCCACACTGGAGTCTTGGTCTCATGTGGCTTAGCCTGGCCCTGGCCCTCTGCCCTGCTGTCAGGAGGCTGTCCTTCCAGCCTCGTGGGACCCTGTAGGGTGACAGATCTTGCCTCAGGCCCCGTTTTCCTCAGCCGAGTCATGCCTCGGGACACAACTGCCAGGGCTCTGGGGCAGGCAGGGTCCTGCGGGGAGTCTCCGGGACTCCTGGGGAAGCAGAAGACTCCTGGTGACAGAGGTTTGGGGGAGCAATCTGAAGGGGTGTTGGAGGAAAACTGGGGTGGGGAAGACAGGGAATCGCATCTGTGTGGGGCAGACCCAGAAACGGGCTAGGCCCGTGGCAGGGCCTGGAGCAGCTACCTGCCAAGGGAAAATCCCAACCAGAGGCAAGAACTCCATTCAACGAATATTTATGGCACCTACTCAATGCAAAGGAGAGGGCCAGGCTGATTCACCGGGCACAGCCCTGTCCTGGCACTGCGGCCTTGCTGACAGAGGGACTTTGAGGGTTCCTAGAGCAGATGACGGGCATGAAGAGGGTGCAGACACCTGGCCCCCAGACAGCTCAACACTTCGGGGACCTGAGCTCAGCTGCCCCCTGGCAAAGACTGCTGAGTCATAGACCCCTCAGAACACCAAGCTAGGGTGGCTCTGGGGGTCAGGGGAACTGAGTCTGCTACCAAAATATAGCCTGAGGCAGACAGGCCTGAGGAGAGGAATCAATAGGCACTCAGAGCTAAGAGGTCCCTTTCCTTCCCTGCTTGGCCTCCCCTCCTCAGGCCCAGAGCTGAGGACCAGGGGGTGGGGGAGGTGCAGGAGGCTCTGGTTTTCACCCCTCCTTTCCTGACATCCTCTCATGTCCGCCCACTCCTGGCCTCTTCGCCTGCTGTCCCGTTATCCTGTTTTGCCATGGGGTTTCCGTCCCGCTGGTCAGGGTGCACTGGGAACACTGGTGCCCGCTCCTGTTGTGCTGTGCCAGGGTCCAGAAGTAGCATGAGAGCACCCTGCAGTTCTAAATTCAGGGTGGGCAGCAGCCGACCCCAAACAAAGTGACCCCACAGAGAGTACGGGAAAGGTCAAAACCCTCAGCCTCTGCATGAACATCGGCCTGGTGAGAGCAGCCTTTTGTGGCCATCCCCCAGGAAATGGCACCCCAAAAGGTCAAGGCAGAAGCAGGCTGCTGCTGAGGTGCTAGCCCAAGGACGCCTTTGCAGAGTTATTCACAGCCTGCAAGGCGCTGTGACATCTGGTCCTTACAGACACCCCAGAGTCGCCGTGATCCCAGTGTACGGATGAGGGGACAGGGTGTTCTGTGGCCAGCTGGAGCCTGCCAGCTGTTAGGACCTGAACCCAGCCCTGTCTGATTGCCAGCCCTACACTCTTTACAGTAGACCAAGGTTCTCTCTCACACTTGGCCCAACATCAAGTCCGGGTGATGGGCTCATGATGGCTGCCCCATCTGAGGCAATCCCCCTGCCTCTTCAGCCCTAGTGCCCTCTATGCCTGCAGGTATTTCTTCCCTTATGCCTCCAGGGGCCCTAGCTGTGTGCCACCTGTTCTTTGTCTGGAAGTCTCCTTCCTGTTCTCTCCTTGCAGCCAGTCACTACTCTTTCTTCAAGTGATGCCACCTCCTCTGTGAAGCCTCCCTGTATGTCCCCACAGGGCCAACCCTTCACTCTGGGCCACCGCAGCTCCCTGCCCCTGGACCTCTGCATCCTTGGATGTGGACCCCCTCAGTAGGAATTAATCGTTTGTTCATCTGTGCCCTGCCCACCCTGCCCTCCAGCCTGGGAGCACTGTTCCTTTGTGGATGGACTGAAGGAAGGAAGGAAGGAAGACAGGCAGGCCAGAGAGACAGGTCTTGTGTCATTAAGAAGGAGCTTGCATCAAGCGGGCACCCTGTCATCTCGAAACGCTGGAGAAGCTGAAGCCAGGAGAAAGAATGACTTCACTGGCCCTTGAGCCACCCGAGGGTCACATGCCCTCCTCATTTTAGCCTCCCCCGTGAGGACATTACTCAATAACCCCTCAGCTCCACCCACTCCTCGTTGCTTTACTCAAAAAAGCGACAGCTCATGGAGTCATCTTTCCTGCCTCCGTCCTTGTTTTCCACTGTTTGTGGAATCTCCCTAGAGCTACCTCTCCCCTCACTGCCGCCCTGCCCCTGCCCCCCAAGAAGCCACCCTGGGTTCTCCTCAGACCCCCTCCTCTCCTCATTTGGAGCCAAAGGGAGCAGCTGAGCCTGGATCCATGACTCACTCTGACCTTTGGGGCCCTGAGCTGGGTGAGGACAATGGCGCCTCCCTTCCTCCTGCCCTCCCTCCCTGGAGCCAGGGGCCAACAATCTAGCCCTGCCTCCTGTCGAGCCAGCCTATTCCCATGTGGGACCCTCAGAACAAAGTTCCGGAGAGCCCCAAGGGAAGACTATCCCAGCTTGTTATCCAGACCTGCCAGGTGTCAGAGCCATGGTCTGGGTGGCCTCTGATAGCCTCCACCTACACGATTGAGCTCCGCACCCTCCCAACCTAGGGGATGTCTGGACACTTGATATTCTACCATTAGAATCCATTTCTCTGAGGAAGCCCATGCCTTCAGCTACCTTCCTGGGAAGGCCAGCTGATCTTGGTTGGTCATTTATACCTCTCTGAGGAGCCAGTAGACAGGAGGGAGCCTACTGGAAAGGGCAAGTCTCTAGGAGGGCCCTGGCCCTGGGGCATGGCATCAGGACCAGGAGCAGCGGCCCGGCCGGGGTTCCCAGGCTGGGAGAGCTGGAGACCAATGATATGTTTACCTGAGACAGAAAGGAAATGAAAGCTTGACCTCCCAGCCCTGCCTTGGGGCACCCCTGGATACTAGGGCTCTGGGGAGGGAGCGGGGCAGGACATGGTTGGCACCACAAGGGTTAACCTGGGCTGAAAGGGGCTCAGGAGTGCCTTCTGGGTGTAAGGAAGCAGGAACCAAGGCTGGCAGGGGGGCTTCCCAAGCCACAGCCTCCCCAGGGAAGCCCCCTCACTCACTCCCTCACACCCCCACCCTTCCTCGAATCCTTGTCCCAATCCCAGAAGCTGCCAGTACTAGCATGGGGCACAGGCAACTGACTCATCTGCACAAACCATAGCCTGCTCAACCACGCTCACTCACTCCAGCCACATCTGTTTCTCTTCGAGCCGGCTCATCTCGCCAGGCAGGCCGGCCCCGCTCCAGCTGCGGGGAAGATGAGCTGTGCGGTCCGGGCCACGACTACTGCACCACTGAACCAACTGCTCTGGGCACTCATCACAGAGCTCTTCCATGAAGTGTGTGGATACTGTGCTCTGGATGGCACCTCCAGACTGCTCCCCGCCGACCACTCTTATAGCCAGAAGGGGCTTTTCCGGAAGCAAACACGATCACATCCCACTCCTGCTTCAAGCTTTCAGTGGCTTCCCGATGCCCTGACATGAAGGCCGTGCCCTGCAGCCGGGTATTCAGGGCCTCCACGGTCAGATGGCCAGGATGTGACCCACATCTCATGCCTCCCCTCCTGCTCTTCCTCTGCTCCATCCACGCAGAGCATTCACAATCCCCTGAGAAGGCTCTGATTTGTCACCACGCCTTCGCCCATGCTGTTCCCACCTCTGAGAATGCCTTTCCTTTTGTTCCTGGTCTGGCCCTTTCATCCTTAAGGAATCTGCCCTCTAGGCCTTTCCTGACCTTCCTGCAAGGCTAGACATTTCCTGCCACCCCTCACAAGGCAGGCACTACTCTTAGGCAGGCAGAAACTGTCCCAATTCAGTGCCAGAAGCCCTGCAGGCCTTATGTACAGATTGCTGGGCTCCAGGGGCCCCCCACCGTCCCCCACCAGGCTGGCTGTAAGGCGGCAGAGACAAGGCTAAGGGAAGTCATGAAGCCTGATGGCTGAGTGGCCATGTGACCTGGATGCCCTAAGGATTTAACCATCCAAGAAAAGAACAAGAAGCCTCTGGATCGTGTCTGGGGGTCACCTTCATTAGCTATGCCCCTAACCGATGCTTCTCTCTCCCCATTCCCACCCTGGCTGGGGTCACTAAGCAAGCAACTACCTGGAGCCTCTCAGCCTCAAGACTTCCCCAAACCCTTCCCCCGCTCCTTCCCCGTCCTTCTTTCCAGGGCAGAAAGGAGTCCCAACTGAACACAAAGGAAGAATTCCCTGGATCCCCATGGTCTGAGGCTTGGGACCCCCTGAGGGGCCCTGGGGAATGAGAGTGGGAAAAGTAGTCTGATGACCCCAAGACCAAGCAGGAGAAAGACCACACAGAAATGTCTGGTGGGATGGGGGGGGGCCAGTTATGCTAAGGCCAAAAGGTTCCTTGACCATCTGGGTTCCTGAAAGCCATTGTCTAGTGCTGGGGGCCGGGGGGCTCCTTCCCTGTACACCCACCCCACTCCACCCCTACCACCAATGGTGCTCTCAGCAGGTGCGATCCTCAGCAGAGTTATATCTGAATCTCATCTCTCCATGTACTAGCTGGATGGCCTCTGTAAAAACCCATCCAGGACAGATGCCACCACGCATCACCAGCAGCAAGGAGGCATAGCTATCAGCCTGTAGGGCGGCTGTTAGAAGGCCCGAAAGGGAAGAAGGGAAGTCTGTCCTCTCTGTGCTCAGAACCAGCTGAAATTGAGCTGCCAGCCCTGACTAAAGGGACAGAACAGAGCCAGGCAGCAAGGGATGCAGTGCCCAAACAGAGGTCACAGGGCAAAGACAACACTGGGAGCTCTTGTCCCAAAAGACAGACCCGAGAAGATACAATCTTTTAATTACATGCTCAGGCTTCCTGGGCTGCTGGCCAGAGTACACCCAGCCCTCAGCCTCCTCCACAGGCCCAGCAGACACACTGCCTCCCTCTGCCCTGACGCTTTCCGGGGAAAGAGGGGTCCAAGGCTCCCCCTCCTATCCCAGACAGAGGAAAGTAGGCAGCAGACCCAGCAGGAGCTGGACTTGGAGTGGTGGGTAGGGGGTGAGAGAGAGTTGTGGGGTCCAGATCAATTCAGGACTCCCCGTCACAACACACCCACTCGGGTTCTGCCAAGACCTGGGTGGGGCTGGAGGGGAAGAGGACCATCCACCCTGCCCCGCCCCCCCTCCCCAGTCATCTGTACACTCTGGGGCGGGCTTCTCTGGAGACCAGTTCATTGGCCAGCTGTAGCCAGGGAGGCCACCCTGCGTGGGCGCAGAGAGGGTGGGTTCTGCTAGTCCCTTAGACCTGAAGCCCCTCCTCTCCAGCCCGAGGTACTTGCAGTGTTTGTTTAGTGTGCTAGTGTTGCCGGGCAGAAACCATGTCAGGCGTGTGCAGGCCAAGCTGCCGGGCTGCAACCCCTTCAGTTGGGTTCCTTCCTCCTCCTGAGGATCCTGGCGCCAATGCCAGCAGCTGCACCTGAGATCGGTGATGCAGGAGCCTGTCCCCAGCGGGTCCCACAGGCACAGGGCTCTGCCCCTCTGAGGAAGGCCTTTAAGTGGACACCGAGGAAGGTGTCTCTTCAAGTAAGGCAATGGCCCAGACATGAGTGGGGTTTTTTAACCCCTATTTTGCTACTGAGGGAATAGAGTCTCAGAGAGAGGGGATGAATGGGCCAGCGGCACAGACCCAGAGGCTTGGATTTAGTGGCTTAGGCCATGCTGCCTCCATCTGAGGAAACTTGGATTTGTAAAGGGGTTAGGCGCTTACAAAGGGCTTTCACATATCAAAACACATCTAATCCCTTGGCTTACAGAGAGGGAGTCTGGGGTAAAGAGAGAGGAGTACCTGGGAGAAGGAGGAGAAAGCCCAGTCTCCTCACTCCAAGTTCTAGGCTCAGTTCATCTCCCCCAGCCAGGCCAGCCCTACACAGGTGCAGCCAGAGTGGGCACCCGTCCTCCTTACCCAGGGTTGGCGGGGAGGGGAAAGGAGAGGAGGGAGGCTGCTTGGCTCCCCTTCTAGTCTCGGCGTCCAGAGCCATCTCAAGGCACCTGGTCTATGTGTCCACGCAACTGGCAGATAAATGTGAGCAGGATGAAGCCAGGTGTGTCCCATGCCCGAGCCTGAGGACTTTACATTGGTTTCTCTTGGGCACCTGTCTGAGGTCCGTGGCCAGAAGTGGAAGGATCACTCCCCACCCTGCTCACAGTCACAGCCTTTGCACGGGCTGCAGCAGGAAGAGAAGGTGCGAGGCTTGAGGAGAGGGTCGGTGGCAGAAGGCCTCTCTAGGTCACTGCAGCCCTGACCTGGCACAGAGAAAAGGTCTCAGCCACTAGCCAGCCGGCTATCCCCTCCCTGCCCCACTCACACCAGCCAACATACCACAGGGAAATAAGAGCCCTTGTACCCTAGAGCCCTTCAGTGAGGGTTCAAACCCCCGGTCAGCCACCTGTTAGCTGTGTGACTCTGGGCAAGTTTTTAACCTCTCTGTGTCTCAGTGTCCTCATCTATAAAATGAGGACAAAAATACAGTAGCTACTCCATAGGATAGTCATGGGAAGTATATGAGTTAATACATGTAAGGTACTTAGGATACATTGTAAGAACTATAGAAGTAATAAGCTTATTATTACAGTTGATGCTTGAACAATGTGGGGGTCAGGGGTTTTGACCTCCAGTGCAGCCGAAAATCCATGTATAATAACTTTTGACTCCCCAAAACTTAACTACAAACAGCCTATTATTGGCCAGAAGCCTTACCAATAACACGGTCAACTACCATGTTTTACATGTTATATGTACTCTATCCTGCATTCTTACAATAAAGTAAGCTGGAGAAAAGAAGATGTTCTAAGGGCACCTGGGTGGCTCAGTTGGTTAGGCACCTGACTCTTGATTTCAGCTCAGGTCATGATCTCACAATTTGTGAGTTCAAGCCCTGAGTTGGCCGCCTGCTAACATTGGGGAGCCTGCTTGGGATTCTCTCTCTCTCTCTGCCCCTCCCCTGCTCATACACACTCTCTATCAGAAGAAATAAACTTAAAGGAAAATGTTCTTAACAAAATAATAAGAAAAAAGTACATCCCCAGTACAATACTATATTTATTTTTAAAAATCCATTTATTGGGGCACCTGGGTGGCTCAATCCGTTGAGCGGCCAACTTTGGCTCAGGTCATGATCTCACAGCTTGTGTGGGTTCGAGCCCCGCATCGGGCTCTGTGCTCACAACTCAGAGCCTGGAGCCTGCTTCTGATTCTGTCTCTCTCTCTGCTCCTTACCCACTCCTCCTCTGTCACCCTCTTTCAAAATTAAATAAACATTAAAAAATTTTTTTAAATCCATTTATAAGTGGACCCACACAGTTCGAATTTACTGTTCAAGGGTCAACTGTCCTATTATTCTTATTATTATTTTCGGAGGCAGGGGACACCACAGATATCAGAGCAGGCAAAAATCCAATCCCTAGGGGAGGTTCCGTGGGAGTCAGGGAGGAGGCCTATTATGCAAGGGACTGTCACCTTCCGTGAGCTGAGCGCGTGGCTCACCAAGGGGATTACATCAGGTGGAAACTGCTGTTCATAGTAGTTCCCTCTCCGGCCAGTCACAACCCCACAGAGCACGAGGGGGTGAGAAATTTTACTACAGTAGGAAATGTGACAGCCTGACAGAATTCCATTTTTAGAAAGCGGGAAGTTATTTTGAGCGAAGGGTTGGCGTGTGATATTTTTTTTTAATAGAGTCTGCATTCTAACAATCCGTGTGCCTCTGCTCTGAGCAGAAACCAGGGCACAGTGGGGTGCCCTGCGTGCTGCTGGGGTTGCCAGGCAACCCCTCTGGTGTCCTCCCTTCCACCCTCCGAGGCCCAGGGCAGAGCCAGGGGTGGGTTCCACCGCCTCTGGCCACCCTGGTCACAAGTGCTGGGGCTCATTAAGTGTCTCAGAGGCCCTCTCTGGGGTGTCTAGCAGCCTTGCTTTCCTGCCGCGGGAGCAGCGTATAATCAGGAAGGCAAATCAGGGAAAAGCATTTTCTTTTGTACAGCAGGTGCACCTCACTTTCTAAACCTCTACTGGTTTCCTGTGGCTGCTGTAACAAATTATCACGAATCTGGTAGCTTCACAGAAATGTATTCTTTCACCGGAGGCCCAAAGTCCAAAATTGTATCAACTGGGCCCAAATTAAGGTGTCAGTAGGGCTGTGCTCCCTCCAGAGGCTTTGAGGGAGAAGCTGGTCCTTTGCAGCCCCACTGGCTGCTGGCATTCCTTGGCTTGTGGCCTTGTCACTCTGGTCTCTGGCTCTGTGGTCACATTGCCTTCTTTTCTATCTGTGTCAAGTCTACCTCTTCTTCTCTCTTATAAGGACATTTGTGACTGCACTCAGGACCCACCCAGCTAGCCCAAAAGCATCTCCCAATTTCAAGATTCTTAATTTAATCCTACATCTACTAAGACCTTTTTTCCATATACGGTAACACTTATAGATTCCAAGGCATTTGCATCTGATATCTTTGGGGATCCTTATTCAAGCCACATCTAACTCACTCCTGGTGAGTTCCAGCCTTGTGTGGGGCTCTGTGCTGACAGCTCAGAGCCTGGAACCTGCTTCGGATTCTGTGCCTCCCTCTCACTCTCTGCCCCTGCCCCACTAGCACGTTGTCTCTCAAAAATAAATAAAAACATTTAAACATAATTTTTAAAATGAAAATAAAATAATATTTTAAATCACAGCATAAAATTTCAATAATGAAATGGAGGATAAAAACAGAAAACAGAATCTTTCAGAATCCTAGACCTCGGAAATAATTTTTTAAAGTTGTTGTATAAAGCGATCTTCCTTCTATACCTTCTTCTATTCCGATAGAACCATACACTTAAAGCTTTAAAATGAAAGTGGATTTGCACTATACATTTTGTTCTTCGGCCTGTTTTTTTTTTGGTAAATGATGCCTTCCATGGTGGTACATGTAGCATTTCCACCATCTTTCTAAAGCTGAAGACTTACCTGCTGGTGACTGTTTGGGTTGTCTATGATTTTTCGGCTAGAAAAAATGTGGCAAGATACTTGAGTGAGCTACTAATATCTGATTTGCTCATGCGGCTAAGGAGAGGCATTTTTCTCTCTCCTCCGCACACTACCCCCATCCTCCCCCAAAGTGATCAAGCCTTGGGTGAGGGATGTCAGGCTTTCCAGCTCCCAGAGAATTACTAGGCTTTTGTTTTCCAAGGCTGAGCCTCACAGGGTCAAGGAACCAGACTATGGGAGAAAGGGAGGGGCGCTGTGTTTGCAGAGAGGCTTCCGCTGCAAGCACACCAAACGTCTCCTCTCTCCTCGCAAACAGACTTAGGCAACAGGGCGAATACACGGCCGCCTGCGTCAGAAAAGCCCGGGAGCCGGGTAAGGTTCAGGTGCGGTTTTATCCAGAGGTTTGCAATATCGCCAGGCTCCGGTTTCATTTTTCTATAATTTTCTTGGCTCAGTTACGCTCTGTGGGTTGCCTCTGTCCACAGACTCATTATCCTCCTTGTAGTGAAAAAAGCTAGAGCATGGCAGGCCCATATCCACCCACGACGCTCTCCTTGCCTCTGTCCTGAACCAATCGCTGTGATGAGCTGATGTCACGGCCTCACAGACTGAGTCTAGGGTACATGCTCCCCGGCTGGGGTTAGAGGTGGGGATGGCTTTCCCAAAGTCAGAGGGATTTTCCAATAAAACTGAGGAGGTTGGGAAATGGGAAGTAGGGAGGAGTGGGAAGTGAGGAGGTAAGCAAGGGGAGTTCCTGATGCTCATTAAGGGTGAATGGGCTCAAGTAGTCCTGCTTAGAGAAGAACAAGTGGGTTTTGAGACTGCGTAAACCCCACACCCTGATGGCTGCAGAAGCCTGAGGTGTGGAGCCAAATGCACAAGTATAGGGGGAGCAAATTCACACCAATTCCCTCTAAATGTGCCAGGAGCATCCTGATGTGAATGCATACACTTATTCTAGGAAACGTTCCTGAAAGTCAGACTGCTGGCTCAAAGGGCTCACATATTCAAACTTTAATAGATATTGTTCAATTGCCCCCCGCCAAAAAGATTTTTTAGCCAATTTCTCCAATCAACAATATGATCTACAGATAGGCCCATTACCCCATGCCTTGTCAGGACTAAATACTATTCATCTTTCTAGCGTTTGCTATCCTCATAAATTGATTTAATTTGATTTAAAAAATTTTTAATGTTTATTTATTTTTGAGAGAGAGAGAGAGAGAGAGAGAGAGAGTGTGTGTGTGAACAGGCGAAGGGCAGAGAGAAAAGGAGACACAGCATCTGAAGCAGGCTCTAGGCTTGGAGCTGTTAGCCCAGAATCCCACACGGGGTTCGAACCCATAAACTGAGATCACAGACCCGAGCCAAAGTCAGACACTTAACCGACTGAGCCACCCTGGCGCCCTGATTTAATATGATTTTTAAAACTCTAAGGTAGGGTGAACATCTTTTCATCCACTTTTTAGCTAATTACAATTCCTCTTCTGTGGGTTACCTGCCTGTGGCCTTTGTTTTTCTTTTCTATTTAGTTATTTATCTTTTTTGTTATTGACTTGTGAGAGCTCTTTGTAGATTAGGGATACAAACCCTTTGTTTTATCTGTTGGAAATGTTTCCCCCAGCTTGTCCTTTGTGTTTTGACTTTGTGTGTAGCTCTTTTGTTATCAGAACTTTACAAATTTTATGTCATTAAATGTTATCAGGCTTTTCTGGTTTTCTTCTTAGAAAGGTCTGAACAACTGCAAAATAACAACAACAACAACAACAAATGGTCACCCATGTTTTCTTTCATGACGTCTGTGTTTTCTTTCTCTACTTAAATATTTTATTTATTTGGAATTTGTTTCATTATATTCTACATGGGAGGCAGGGATGAATTTTGTGGGGTTTTTTTTTTCAAAAGGATAGCCAATTGTGAGATTCCTGAACCTCCATCACTTTCCTGTGGTTCTGATTTTTGTTAACATCTTGTTTCCATGCAGTGATCAGAAGGATTAGAAGGAAAATGGCTGGTGCTTGTCTTCAAGTTCGGGGACAATCAGGAAAGGGGGATGAGGTCAAACAGCACCAGGAAGGTGGGGAGCAGTGCCCAGAGAAGGAGAAGCAGGTGATGAAGAAAGGAGGGCGGGGCCAGCTGTGAAAAGCCTGTGTGTCGAGCTGGTGGAGGCTCTTTGTGCTGAACACCCAATCAACCTAATTAAGGTTGAGAGCAAGAAATGAGGGAAATGGGTAGGCCTCTGTAATAGGGGGAAACCCCATGAAGTAGTCAGTTGTGGTTGTGTGGTGATTAAAGACTATGGCAAAGAACATCGTTGAGTAGTACTGCAAATGCAAGAAATGAACAAATAAAAAAGTTGGCTCTTGTTCCAAAAGATGGAAGGAAGGAAGGAAGGAAGGAAGGAAGGAAGGAAGGAAGGAAGGAAGGAAGAGAAGGAAGAAAGAAAGAAGGAGAAAAAAGAGGGAGGGAGGAAGGGAGGAAGTGATACTTCTCTGAGAAGAGTTTAGGGAGCAAGAAAAAGACCCCTTAGCATCCACTGCACCCCAAACTCCCTACCAGACAGCATTCTGTGCTCTCGCCACCTGCTTTCCAGTCTTTGAGCCCAGAAGTCTGGGCTCATCTGTGTGTGTTCCTTCCACAAGTGTTTGCTGACCACCTACTCTCAAGAAAGAACCATTGTATCTGGTGTGGTGATAATGGGAGTTGGTAATAATAATCTGAGGCAGTAGGAAACCTTGTGGGGACTCTGCCATGCTGCCGGAAGATGTCTTCAGATGTGGCATTTAAAATTTTGTTCTTGGGGTGCCTGGGTGGCTCAGTCGTTGAGAGTCCAACTCTTCATTTTGGCTCAGGTCATGATCCCAGGGTCTTGGGGTTGAGCCCTGTGTTGGGCTCTGAATTGAGGGAGGAGTCTGCTTGGGATTGTCTCTCTCTCTCTTTCTCTCTCTCTCTCTCCCTTTCTACCTCCTCCTCAAAATAAATATATAAACATTGCTTTTTAGATCTGAAAAATGAATTTCCTGACTCAGTTGAAAAATGGCTCACTATTAAGTCATGCCCACCCTTGCTTTCTCTGACTGTGTTGCTGCCTCATTCAAGAGAGGTCAGAGGTCAGCACATGGAGGGACAGGCACCATCAGCCATCTTGATCCCCTTACCAGAAGCTGGAGTTCCAAGCTCACAAGCAGCTGGCCCTAGGAGCTTCTACAATAGCATGCGTACACCTGTCCCTGCACATCCATGTCGCTCTGGAACTGTCTTTTATGTGACCTTCCCCATTGGAAGGTGCAGATTTTCCAATGGGGTGGGGGGAGGGTCCACGCATGACTGTGTGAATGCAGGAATTAGTGATGGTGGAGAGTAGGGGGTGGCACTGGGTCTGGGGGCCGAGTGGCGCTGAGGACCCGGTGCAGCCTGCAGGGGACTGTGGCCCCTTACATCTGCTTTCCTGCATGGAAGGCTGGCTGAGAAACGGCCATCAGCACCCAGACCCTCATTTGTGGCCCTCCCTGCTGGGCGGGGGAGGTCCAGGGGACAGCTGCCTCTCCCCCAGAGCTTCAGCAACTGCAGGCCCTGTTGGTCACCCACTCGCATTCCCGGAGCCCTTTCCTGCTGACTCACTGTAGTCCCTGCTGCAGCCCAGCTGGGCCGGCGGCGGGCGGTGGGGAGGGGAGGAGGCCGCATCAGGATCCAGGAATGCTCTGCTGGGCAGCAAGGAGGACAGCGATCTTCCGAGTTTCTGCCGCTCTGGAGGTATGACCAGGAAGTGAACTGTCAGTGGGCCTGAGTGGATTCCTCTGTTCCTGACTTAGTCATAGCCAGGCCCTCACTTACCCCCTTTTCTGAGCACAAGGCTCCCCCAGCCCGCTTTCCCTGCTGCTTGTATTAAAGCACCATTCACAGCCTGCCCCATGATTGTGTGTTCCATGGGGTGGCCTGTGACCCTGTGTAGTCGTGTGCGATTGCCTATGACAGTGTGTTCTCATGTGCCGACGAGTGGCGTTGAACGCACAGAGGTTGTGCGAGTCTGTGTGTGTTGTGTGAGACTCAGAGTGTCTGTGTGTGACCGTGTCCAGGTGTGCGTGATTAGTGCAGATGTATGGACGAGTGTGTCTGTATGTGGCTAAGGTTCACTGTGTGTCGTGTGTGTGTGTGTGTGTGTGTGTGTGTGTGTGTGTGTGATCCCGTGTGGCAGTATGCCACGGCCTCCTGATGCAGGAGTGTGGCTCCATGTGATTCTACATGGCTGCGTGCCGCTATCTCGGTATGTGACGGACGGGGTGTGTTTGTGAATGCTGTGTGGGACTGGATGGGCTTCGTATGATCCTTCAGGATCATATATGTGTTCCGTGGCACAGGCCCAAAGAGGTTAGGGGGTCCATAGCCCCAAATCCACGATAGATTAGAGACAGGTGTGTGTGGCTCTGTTGTGTGCTCTCTCCTTTCTAGCTTCTACCCCTGAAGAGCCTGCACTGGCTCCCACTTATGAAAGGAAGTGGAATTAGTCTGCAAAAGGCGTTTTCCCCGGGTCACTGATGGGTTTGAGAATGTTTTCTTGGAAGTCAGGCTGGGCTGTAGGGCAATGCCAGCCCCTCAGAGCCCTCCCGGCAGCTGGCTGCCAGCACGGACAGAGCCTCGGCCCGGCCCTGGCTGCAGTCCAGTCTGTCTCCCACTCTTGCGGGGACACAGCCAGCTTCTCTGAGCTCTGGCTGGCTGCTCTCAGCCTCCCTGTACCTAATCCGGGTGCACAAGGAACACAGGCACCCAGCTCCCCTTCTCTTCCCACCTGAAGACAAGCACATGCCTTTTGCCTCAGACCCCTTCCGAGAAAGCACAGGGAGTAACAAAGGCATCCCGCACGAGGGACTTACAAATGTCTCAGACTTTCAGCAGCTCTGGGACCCGGACAACCTCCTCCTTTCCTCCGCCTGAGGAGGGTGGGTGAACTCTCCTGACTTGATGAGGCCCCCCTGCCCCAGGACAGACGACCCCGCCAGGTAAGACCCTCCTCTCCACTATCCCTCCCACCGCGGAGGCCGGTCCTCTGCCTCTCAGAAGTGTCTCTAGCTCCCAGGGCCGTGGCTCTGTCCAGAAATGACAGAAATTATCCCTCTGGTTATCTTCTGCAGATGAGACTCTGCCACCAAATGCCCAGATGTGCAAGCCTCAGAGGGCTTCTGTGTCTGCTGGGAAACAATCTCTGGGCTCAGTGTCTGGATCAGTCGCCATCGCTGGTGTGGGCCAGGCTGAGAAGGAGCGATGTGGCACAGACTCCGGGGAAGGAACACTCTGAGGGGAGAGAGTGCTGGAAGCCGGGGCAGAGGGAGAGAAGAAATATGGAGCTGGGAAGCCAGGGCACCCTGCATGGAGACCTGGGCCAGGGCCAGGGAAAGTGTGCCCCGCCCCCAGCACCAGCGGGCCCACAAAGCCTGGGTGCGCAGGTTGTCATGGAGAGAAAACTTTGGACCTATGGTCCAAATACTTAGGTTCTGTCCTAACTCTGCCATCCAGTAGCTGAGTGATCAGGGGAGCCTGCTTTTCCTCTCTGGGCTTTAGTTTATCCATCTTGAAGACTGAGGAAATTAAGTATGTGATGTGTGGAGCCCGAGTCATGAATAGTCACTCAACAAACAGGACTTGTAACCTAAAGACAGTTGTTGACCACTTCCCAGGGTGGGAAGTGGGGATACCAAGCCCCTTCCTAGCCCAGATGGTCTATTTCTGAAACAATCCATTTTTTTTCCCTCATCAGAAGAGGCACGGCCCAGCATACCCAGATCTCACAGAGACCCTGCTCAAAGGTAGGGGCTTGAACAGTCAGAGGGGAGGAAAGCTGGGGTTCAAAGGAGGGTAGTAGGCAGACATGGCAACAGGGGCTGCGGGGCTTCTCAGAGCAGAGCCTGATGTTGGTACCTGCCAAGACTCTTCCATCCTTTATTTTCCATCATTTACAATACAGTAGCTACAATGATGTCAAGAACTTTTAACTACAATAGCAAGAACATCTATCTGATCACACTGGTTGATACCACATGGCAAAGTCAACTGCCTTCAAAATCTAGGTGGGTGATATAGATGGCTGATGCAGCCTATTGGTGAAAGCCAAAGGCAATAGGGGATGGTCGGGCCTGGGCACCAATAGTGGACCGACAGATCCTATTTCGAAGTGGGCCAAAGGAAAAGACAGTTGCTGCTAGTCACCTTTTGTGACATTTTCTGAGTTCTCACTAAGTGCCAGGCACTGTGTGAAGTGCTTTCATATATTATTTTCCTCAGTTCTCTCAAAAATTCTATGAAAGAGGGATTAGTATTGTAGGAGACAGATTCTAAAGTGAATTCTGTTAGCAACCTGTGTGAGCCTGGAAGTGGGTTCACCCTACTGGGGCATCCAGAGGAGGACCCAGCCCTGGCCAACATCTTGGTACCTTGTCCTTGCAAGGGACCCAGATAAGCTGTGCCCAGGCTCCTGACCCACAGACACTGTGGATGAAAAATATGTGCTGTCTTTAAAAAAATTTTTTTAATGCTCATTTGTTTTTGAAGAGAGACTGAGCGCGATCAGGGGAGGGACAGAGAGAGAGGGAGACAGAATCTGAAGCGGACTCCAGGCTCTGAGCCGTAAGCTCGAACCTACGAACCGTGAGATCATGACCTGAGCCGAAGTCGAACGTTCAACCGACTAAGCCTCCCAGGTGCCCTGTGTTGTTTTAAGTTGCTAAGTTAGGATAACTTATTAAGAAGCAGTAGAAAATGAAGAGAAGTGTTATCCCCATCTTACAGCTGAGGGACCTAGAGCTCAGAGACCGATCCAGCCATACGGTGCGTATGAGCCATGGCAGGGACCTGAGCCCCGTTTCCAGACTCTGCAGGCTGACATCCTCTCCAGGACCCTGCTCGTGGCTGTGGTCTTCCCTCTCCCAGTGGCCACCTAGATAGGAGAGGAGTCATCCGAACAGCATTGACTCAATTACCATTTTTTCATCTCAGTTCAACAGTCTGTTGTTCTCCCACTGTGTGCCCGGCCCTGAGCCAGGTACCTGGGGACACAGCGGTGAGCAGCACAGACACAGGACCTGCTTTTAGGGAGTAGAAGGGACAGTGAGGGATGTGAACCATGACAAGGGGTATCAGTGCCATGAGGGTTTCAAAACAAGGAGGGATGAGATGAACGGGGAGCACGTGGCAGGCAGCTAGCTTCGGTGAGGGGGGGCGACAGTCTCCTCGAGGAAGTGACAGGCAGGTCCCTTGGGGGAGGCCTGGCAGGGAGTCAGTCCCTCTCTGCATTGCAAGTGAGTGAGTGGGTGGCTGAGTGGGTAAGATTTCCTGGCCGAGGGTCCCCAGGGAAGAGGGCTCTCCCAGCAATGTGAAATCATCCTGTTTCTACGTAGCGGCTCCCAAGACATCTTGTCCCAGGGACCCAGGGCCTCTATGACAGGCCCGTGACGCCCGTGATTCCCGGATGCACAGATGCATAGCGGGCAGATGGGGTCAGGGCAGGGAGTGCTTAGCCGTGCCTGTCATCGCCTAAACATCCCCAGCAACTGGCTGCGGAAGAGCTGCAGGTGGGAGTGGAGGCAAAGCAGGCGGTAAGGAGGGGTGAGGGTGCAAGCAAAGCCAAAGAAAAGCACGGAATTAAACAAGGGCCCCCCATGATCCCAGCTGCCATCTGTGGTGACTCAGCAGAGCCAGCAGTCTTTGCAAGTGAGCCGGCATGGGTCAGGCAGGGTCCCAGCGGGAAGGAGATGGCACACGCAGATGGGACCATTGAGGAGCATCCGATCAAGGGATTATGATCAAAGGTAAGAGCAGGGGGTAGGAAAGGATTCCAGGAACCTGGACTGATAGCAGCCCATCCAGCCAGTGCTAGGGTGGATGGTGTGAGGGGTCAAGGGGGTGACTAGAACCTCTCTGGGAGAAGACAGCCTCTGTTGAGGGATGGCCACCCCACAGGAGGTGTGGGGCAGAAT
Organism: Suricata suricatta; assembly: GCF_006229205.1. Lineage (NCBI taxonomy): Eukaryota > Metazoa > Chordata > Mammalia > Carnivora > Herpestidae > Suricata > Suricata suricatta. The sequence continues at coordinate 51,739,465 of NC_043707.1, forward strand.
AAGGACCATGCACTCTCTGCCTCCCTTATGCTGTCGGTGCTCCCCAGTGGTCAAGGTGAAGAGTAAGGGCTACTTCCCCCACTCCTGCCCCATGCAATCCTCACAGCAGAGCCAGGAAGAGAAGTTGGGGAGAAGACCTGGAAGTGAGAAGAGACCCAATTCTGATCCCCCATCCCAGCTGGGAACTCTGACCTTCCTGGGCCTCAGTCTCCTCCTCTGTGAAACAGGGATGCTAAGGATGCTTGTATTCAGTTGTACTGAATTTGAAACGCGATGATGTGTGCAAGGATTCCAGCGTGGAGCCCTTCACGCGTTGGCTGGCTGCCAGCCCATGGTTCCCAAGAGTTCAGCAACAAGAACACAAAATCGGGGCCATGGAGAAGCCGGACGCCAGCCCAGAAGCCCTGGACATCAAATAATGCACTGGTGAGCTGTGTGCTCAGCAAGGCTTATCACCCCTGCCAGGACTGGAACCCAGAAACTCTCTGTCTCCCTGCAGGGGCCTGAGGGGTACGCGCGTGCGCATGTACACACACACACACACACACACACACACACACACACACACACGGGCGGCAGCAGCTCCGGGAGGGTGTGTGCCCTGTGTCTTAGCCCCTCCAGAGAGAAGCAGCCCGGGACCTGTCCGAAGCCTGGGGTCCACCCTCGGGTATCTGAGGTGGCGGATCGCGGAAGCAGGACTGGGGCCCGGTTTGAAGGACACTTGGCAGCCCGAGTCCACTCCCTGTGAGGGAATCCTCCCGTGTACCTGCACGTAGGTCACTTAGGTAGGACCCCAGCAGCAACATGGTGACCCTGCCTGGGGCAGCCCTCCGAGCTCAGGAACAGGTGCTAGGCCCCCCCTCTGTCTGCGGGTGACATAACATCAGTGCCCAGAACAAAGGCCCTTGGTGAGAACCACAGGCCTCTGTCCTTTATTGCTTTATCACCCACATCTCAGGTTCACAGGAAAAGGGTTTTCAAAGCAACAGTCAGGTTGGCAATAAGACTGCCCTGCGGTTAGGTTTTTTTTGTTTTTTGTTTTTTTTTTCAAAAGAAAGGAAATCAAAATGGATCAAAGAACTGCAAGCGCAGCAGATTAAGGCCCTGCCCGGTGGGAGGGGCCAGAGGGAAGGGAGTGAGGATGGGGTGGGAGGCCCTGCTCTCCCAGGTTCCAGTGCAGGAGCTGGGGTGCTGTTCAGTCTCCCCCAGAAGCACTACCTGGGAGAAAGGAGACACGGATGCTCCTACTGCTCTTTAGGTTGAAAGATGATGACGTGGTACATGTGACAGGAGCAAACAAAGAGGATCAGGGGTCGCCTGGAGGCCTGGCTGAGCACGGCGCTGCCCCCTTGTCCTCCTGTAGGTCCTACCCATCCTGGCAGCCCTGAGGGTGAACCCCAGGCTGCCACCGCACCCTCACACTGCCCGGGGTTTCCCCCAGAGCGGCACAGTCTCCTCACTGTGCACCCAGCCCGGGAGCTCCAGCCTCACTGCCGGGTTGGCACATTCGCTTTCTCTAAGCAACGTCATCCCTAGTGTTTCTTCCAATTCAGGGGCGCCCAAGAGTCCAGATAGGAAACATTAAGTTTACGTAGCTCCTTCCTATGAGACTGTGGTTGCATTTACCAAGTTGCTTCATTCCTCTGGCTTCTTTTCCATTTATTGTATGCTGTTGTATAGAATGAATCCTTTTATAAAAGGCTTCTTTTAAGTTGTAAAATGTTCCAAAAATTTAGAGAAGCATAGGGAGTTATATAATGAACAAACACCCCGACACCCACCTACCAGCTTTATCAATTCTTAACATATTGTCACTTACAGTTTCATTGTGATGGTAGTGGTGATGGTGGTAAACTGGAAAGAACAAAACTTACCATTTCTTAGCCATTGCAATTCCTTTAAAAATTTTTTTTAAGTTTATGTATTTTATTTTTGAGAGAGAACAAGCAGGAAAGGGGCAGAGAGAGAGGGAGAGAGAAAATCCCAAGCAGGTTCTGCACTGTCAGCGCAGAGCTCAATGTGGGACTTGAACTCACCAGCCACAAGATCATGACCTGAGCCAAAATCAAGAGTCGGACACTCATCCGACTGAGCCACCCAAGTGCCCTCAATTTCTTTTAGAAACATAACATTGTACATACAGTTAAAGGGCCCTATGTCCTCTCTTCATTCCCTTGCCTTCTTCCTTAGGAGTAACCACTGCTCTAAATTTGATTGTCCTATAAAAGAAATGCAGGTGTGGAGCACCTGGGTGGCTCAGTTGGTTGAGTGTCTGACTTTGGCTCAGGTCATGATCCCCAGTTTGTGGGTTCAAGCCCTGCGTCAGGCTCTGTGCTGACAGCTCGGAGCCTGGAGCTTGTTTCCAATTCTCTCTCTGCCCCTGCCCTGCTCATGATCTCTCTCTCGCTCTCAAAAATAAATAAATGTTTAAAAAAAATTTTTTTAAGTGCAGGTGATACATGTTTTCCACAATTAAAACAATCCATACAGTGGAGAAGGACATAAGTGAAAAAGTATACATCCTCCTGCTTCCCACAACCTTAACCTCATTCCCCCCAAAGTAACCATTGTGAAAACTTTCTATGAATCTTTCCAGGCATTTAAAAAAATACCTACGAGTTATTTTGCTTGTTTTCTTTCTTAATAGAGATGAATTTACACTACACACCATGCCCTCCAAATTGCCTTTTGGTTTTGATTATTGCAGTTTCTCGGACATTTTTCCATGTGAGTGCTGATAAATCTACCATATTCTTTTTAACAGCTGCGTGGGATTCTACTTTATTTAATAGTTTCCCACAGAGGGGCAGTTAGGTGGTTTCCAGCTACTTAGCTATTCTAAACAAGCCTGCACTGAACATCCTTGGCATATAGTTTTGCTCTGTTGTGGGAATACTGTATATTTGTAGAATAAATACCTAGAAATTCAGTTTCTGGACAAAAGGGTATCGAACGTTTGACATCTTGAAAGATATCGCTGAATCCCCCTTTGAAGAAATGATCCATTTAAACACCAGCCAATAACACACGAGGGTTCTTGCCTTCCCTCATCCTCAAGGACGTATCTTTTCACACCATTGTCAGACTTTTCTTTATCTTCTTCCTTTTCCCTAGCATCTTATGGGTTTATTTTTTACATTTGAATCTTTGATCCATCTGGAATTAATTTCAGATGCACAATGAGACAGACATTCTTTTCAATTAACAATTATTATTTTTCCTTCTCTGTAAATAGATGGAATTAAGTACGAAGATAAAGAAAGAACAGATTTCTCTTCACTCCTAACAGGCCATTGCTACCTGATGTTTGCCCCCCCACTCAGAACTAGCCCACCTTGAGGCTCTAGACTAAGAAATGAAACTCTGCCTCTGCCCACGCTGTCTTCATAGTGGACGGGGTGGACACAGATACTCTGCAAACACACATTCAACAAAGAGGCAGGCAATGGAACTTTGGGGTTTTATCCCCCAAGGAGAAGTGTATTTCATGTGTGGGAAGAGGGGGTACGTCTGGATATTTGGTGGCCAGAGGAACAGCCGTGGCAGAATGCAAACAGTTGGCTCAAATCCATTCTCGCTCTTTCATTAAAATGAAGTTGATATCAGGCACATGGCTAGGGACATGTGTTTTCCAGCCCTGTGAATTTAGCTGGGACCATGAACCTATGTGCTCAGTAGGGGAATGTGAGCGAAACTGGCATGTGTCCCTCTGGCTATAATGACTTTAAAATATGGCACAAATTCTTCAACCCTCTTCCTGTCAAGAGGTAGGGGATCTATGACCTGGGCAGTCTCCAACTGTAATGTGCCTTCTAAGGCTGGGGCAGAGAGATTTCGATCTTGTTCTCTGAGAACTCCAGCTCTTAGAGCCCTGAGCCTCCATCAAGAAAACTAACTCCCCTGAAGCCACAAAACTGGAGAGGCCACCTGTGGGTCCCCGGGTACAGGCCTGGCTGAGCACTGTACCAGGCCAGTCAGGCACTGGTGAGTAAAGATACCTCCAGAACATTCAATCCCAACCATCTGAGTCACCCACAGTCATTTGAGTCTTCGCTGAGGCCCCAGACAGTATACAGCACAAAGACAAGCCACCCTTTCTGTGTTCTGTCCAAATTCCCAGCATTCCTCACGGATCCACAGAGTCGATGAGGATAATGAAATGGTTGATGTCTTTTAGCACTATATCTCAGGGCTGTTTGTTATTCAGTAATGGATCCCTGGAACCAAACCAAGACCTAGAAAACTCCCCCCCTCCTTCCTGCTGGCTCCAGCCCAGAGGTGGCAATGACCTAGCCTCAACTATGCAGATGACAACTCCTAGGGATAACAGAGCCACAGCATGGAGGGAACCCAGGTCCCAAAAGGACCAGATGGGGCACTGCTGCCAGCTGATAAGGAACGCTCACTTCCAGACGTCTGTGAGAAAGGAATGAAGGTCTTTATTCCTTCAGCCAAACAAACAAAATAAAGATAGAGCAGTGAGTAAGGCAGACTTGGTCCCTGCCCTCTGGGAACTTGGGTCTTTGACTGGGGAGGAGGTTAGAGGCAGGGATCACAACGCCAGATCAAACACCTAGGATTATACAGTTGGTTATTTCTATCAGTTGTAATCAGTTCTAGACAGAGATATACAGGGAGCTATAAAAATAATTCACAGGGGCTCTGACTCAGTGCTCATGGACATGGAAGGTAGCCCTGAGGAAGTGATGCTTGACCAGAAGGGTGAGTAAAAAGCTAAGTAGGACGGTAGAGAGGGAGGAGTGAAAGACTGTTCTGGCACCTGAAATGGGTAGAGCATGTGCAAAGGCTCACAGTCAGGGAGATGGTGAGTTTGAGAAACTGGGGGGGAAAAGTCCCTGTGAGCCTCATGGATCAGGCTAAGGATTTGAGATACGATCTCTAAGAAATGAGAATTCCTGGGAGTGATTCCAGCAGGAAAATCAGTCTCCGGAAGCTATGTGGGGGAACAGACTAGGGGCAGAGAGGGGGCCAGGAAGTTGATGGAAACCCCATGTGTGGTGCGGACTGTGGAGATTAACAGAGTGATTAATTTGAGAGACACTTGGGAGGCGGCTGGTAGGATTTGGGGGGTAAGAGAACTTGTTGAGAGAGAGGAGTCAGGGATGAAACACCAGTGAGATGATGTCTGGTCTATGAGTAAATTGTAATGTTGGGGCCAGGGGAAATGTAGGCATGACCAAGTTCAAAGGCAGCTCAAAACAAGAGAAAGGGGACCAGATTTGTAAGTGGGAGCCCTTGAGCAAGTCACTTTTCACATTCTTTTTTTTTTAATGTTTTATTTATTTTTGATACAGAGAGAGACAGAGC
>NC_043707.1:51744892-51780780 GCF_006229205.1 Suricata suricatta
AACATTGGGGTACATGTGCTCCTATGCCTCAGCATTTCTGTCTCTCTTGGGTAAATCCCCAGCAATGCTATTGCTGGGTCATAAGGGAGTTCTATGGATAGTTTTTTGAGGAACCTCCACACTGTTTTCCAGAGCGGCTGCACCCACTTTTCACATTCTTATATCTTTGCCTGACCTATGGCACAGAATTGCTTTGAGCATAAGGACAACGGCTATATTCATTCATTCATTCATTCATTCATTCAAAACACATAGTGAGTGGTACCTCAGATGATCAATAAATAAGATGAAAACATAAAGTACATGGTGTAGTGACGGGGCTAAGGAGAACAGACTGAGCAGAGAAAGGGATAGGAAGGGGAGGAATCTGAGGGGGCATCTGTGGAAACAGAGGGGGACTCTCCTTTAGGCAAAATATTAAAATATCTTATTTTTGCAAATGTCACAAAGATATGTGGCCCCATCAATCAATTTTTAGGGCCTTGGACAGGGCGGTGCAAGTGAGGGGGCCCAGAGCTCAGCTTCAGGACTTTCTCAGTAATTCCACCTCTGCTCATGAGTAATAGGGCTGAGGAAGGGGAGGAGCGTGACTGTGGGTGTCACAAACAGAAATTGCTTCTCTGACTTACAGCAAGTCACTCGATTACCCTGATCCTCAATTTCCTGATCTGTAAATGTGAGAAACAATATCATGTCCTTATAAGGTCTTCAGGAGTAAATAAGGGCATATCAGTAAAGATCCTGGCTCATAATAATAAGTGGTAGCTATGTTATTTTATTTTATTTTATTTTGTTTTATTTTGAGAGAGAGAGAGAGCACAAGCCAGCGAGAGGGACAGAGAGAGAAGACAACTAAGAATTTCAAGCAGGTTTCATGCTTAGCATGGAGCCCACAGCCATTGGATCATGACCTGAGCCAAAATCTAGAGTTGGACACTCAACCTACTGAGCTACCCAGGTTCCCCAGGAGTTGCTATTATTTTAATTTTTATTCCTACTCCTCACAGATGGGGAACCATGATCTCACCTTGAGGAGGGATCCCTCCCAGAATAAAGAGAGGATTGTAAGCACCAATGACAGGAAGCCCCATGCTGCCTGTGAGTATTGGGCTCAGTGGCTCCAGGATGCGCACGCTGTGTGCATGGCCTTTGATCTGTAGACCTGGCCTGTGGCACTGAAGACCACACAGCAAGAGAAGACCCAGCTGTCCCTATGGACCTGGATGTGTGGATGGGATGAGCAGAGAGAGTGGAGGCAAGGCAGGTGGCTGATGTTCACTGTCTTTCTCACACAGCCACCACAACCTCCCCAGAACCTTCTCTCTCCTGTGCTCAATGGTAACTCTTATGGAAAAACTGTTCACCCTGGTTGCAGAAGAAGCAATAAAATCATTGCAGTAGGTGTTGAACAAGCTCATGTGGCATGTGCCAGCAGCATTCTGGGAAAGTCTCTAAATGATGAACTTGCCCTTGTGGATGTTTTAGAAGATAAACTCAAAAAAGAAATGGTAGCAGCACGGGAGCTGACTTCTTCAGACACCAAAAAATTGTGGTAGATAAGGATTACTCTGTGACTGCCAATTCTGTGATGGAAAATGCAGAAGTCCGCCAGCCAGAGGCGGAGAGTCCTCTCAAGCTGGTGCAGGGGAATACTAATGTCTTCAAATTCATTCTTCTTCTGATCTTCAAGGACAGCCCAAATGCATCAAGAATTATAGTTCCCAATCCAGTGGATTCTCACATTCTCGCACATGTTACCTGGAAACTAACTGGATTACCTGAGCATCATGTGATTTGAAGGGAGTGCAAGATTTTGCAATCTTCTGGCTGAAAACTTGGCATTCATCCCAGCAGCTGCCTGGTTTGCAGAGAACGTGGTGTCTTTAGTGAGGCTGTATGGAGTAGAGTGAATGTGGCAGCCATTTCTCTTTAGGAACTGAATCCAGAAATGCGAAAGGCCAATGATAGTGACAATTGGAAAAAAGTGTATAAGATGGTGACCAGAAGTGCCTATGGAACCATCAAGCCCAAAGGATATATACCAGATGGGCTATTGGATAAGTGTGGCTAACCTCACTGGATGCATGTTGAAAATCTACCCAGGATTCATCCCGGGTCAATGACCATGAAGAGAATATATCGAGTTGACAGTGAAGTCTTCCTGAGCCTCCATGTATCCTGAGTGCTCAGGGGTTAACCAGTGTTATCAACCAGATGCGGAAGTCTGACCAAGTGGCTGAGCTCCAGAACAGAACAGATTCCCTGTGGGACATCCAGAAGGACCTAAAAATCTGTGACTTCTGGATTCTCGGCTGTAGAAATTGAAAAACTCCAACGTGATTAGCCGTGAATCTCTAGTTTTTATCCATGTATGTGGATCACAGTCTGCTTTTGTCTTCATAGACATGTGAATTCAGGCTGCACTTGGTTTAATGCTTTTGGTATGAGCCCTTGAACAAACAAAATTAACACTGGCGAGGGCAGGGGGAGGGGTGAGAAAAAAAAAAGAAAGAGAAAAGATAGAAAGGAAGGATAGATAGCAAGGAAGAGGGAAGGCGGGGGGCTCAGGCAGGAATGGATTCCAACCCAGTGTTAAGACAGTCTAACACTGTCGTGAAAAGGGTTTGTGAGGAGGTGGACAGAGCTCAAAGCCACTGCTCCTGCCCTCCTCCTCTTCCAGATACATGTTCCAGGACCTGTACCCACGAGGAAAGACTGTGACAGCCTTGGGCACCCAGTGACTGAAAGCACCCCCGGGCCCTGGGCATGTGGCTGCCGCAGCAAACGCTCTCAGGCCTCTAACAAAGCAAGCTCAGCCCGTGGTGGGTGCTGGTGACGTTTGATGACTTAAAACAATAAAACCCATAATCAGAGGGTGCTCCGGCTCGGCTGCTGTGGGTTTGTTTGCCCACGAGTCACAACCATCTTGCTTGGAGTATGCATCAGCCGTTAGCCCTCAAAGTTCTGTTGCTAAGAGATTATGAACCAGATGATGTTTCAAAAAAATAACCACGACAGGATGTTCCAGGATAGAGGCATAATAACAGCCCAAACAGATGGATATGCTGCTATTGATAAATCCTCATAAAGAGCCAAGGAACGGGGCAGCTGCGGGTAGCCTGGCCATGCACATCCTATGTCAATTACTGGTTTGCCAAGATTTTAAATGTAACAAAATCTAGTCATCGGTGATAACTGTAAGGGACATAACCTGAAGTCTTCATGATTCCGAAAGTTCTCTCATCAACCAAGACGTATCTGTTGGAGGCCTGTTGATGCTTATTCCGAGCATGTTTACAAGCATCTCCGCCACATTTGGTAGCAGGTAGTGACTAAGCCTAACAGGGCTGTAACCACCCCTTGTATGACACGGTGCCTGTGGGTAACAATTGATGAAGTGATTTAACAGAGCTGCTTGCAGCCACTTCCACCATCGCTCTGTTGCTGGGGTAACAGGAACCAGTCAATTAGCAGCAGCCCAGGTTAGAGGAGGACAGTTTCCATCAACAGGAAGTCAGCAAACAGGGCGCTTGCAAGAAACTGATGATGGTCGTCTGGCGCCTGGAACAGATCTGCCCATGCAGTTTTCCTGCAAAGAGGCAGCCATTCTGCTCTAGGTCCTCACCGAAGGCTCCTTGGCTCACTCCCCGGGAATGCCTATCAGGCAGGTGATCCTGTCCAGAGTGGCCGTCACCTGTTAGGAAAGGAAATCCTCACCTCTGTTAGCCTCTCTCCAGACCTGGGAGCAGATAAGCCAATGTCAGCCTGACAGCCCCTTCCTGCCCCCCACACACACTCTTCCCTCTCAACCCCTGCTTCTCCCTGGCCCCTTCTGCTTTCTATCTGGCCAGGCCCCTGGCCACAGTGGCCTAATAGTCTACGTTTTATCTTGCTGGGGCAGGTGGTAGAGGCCAAGCTGCTGTGTTCTCTTTCATTTAACAGGTATAGGAGCTGAGGACCAGAAAGACCAAGTGAGGTGTCAGGGTCATGCAGCTAGTTAAGTCAGAAGGCAGCTGCATGTCTTCTAGATCTGAATCCCAGGATCGTCACTTCTCCGTGGACCCCAAGCGCCCTATGACGGAAACCGCACAGGAAACCGCCCAGGAAACCGCCAAGTGTTGCAACAGCTCCCAGGAAGGGGTCAAAGTTTCCACGGGCCGACCCTGGTGACCCTCAGTCACTGTGGGGCCCTCAGGGAAGGGGCACAGGACCACGGGCACTCTGCCTCCCTCCTTCCTCCAAGGGGCAGAAGAAGGCGTCATGAATAAAGCAAATCATTAAGATCCCACACTTGGAAGTTTATTCCACCCGTCACTATGTGGGTGACCTCAGGCGAGTTACTTAATCTGAGGTGTTGTCTCCTCTCTAAAAACTAGGACAAGTACCTCCATACTTTATGGGGTTATTATGAGGAGCACATGAGATTAGACAGGTACAAGTGGTCAGCAGGGCATGCGGGAAATCCTTGACAAATGCTAACAGTGGTGGCGGCTGTGGCTCTAACAGTAGTGTCCCCTTCACCACTGGCAGCACCCACTCTGTTGGGGCCCTGGGGTGCCAGTGGTCAGGAGGCTGGTGACAAAGGGATGCATCTCCCAGAGCTCCTGGGGACAGATCCTTAATTTTTCAGAAGCTGGGCTCCCGGAATGGAGAAGCAGCTTTGTGGGTTTCTGCGCTTGTCTAAACACATGTGCTTTCAATTGGCTCTCTGGGGCTGGAATTCCCCAGTGCCCAGCCCAGCAACCCCTGCTGCCCAGCACCCCCCACCCTGAAGTCTTCGAGGGCTTCTGCCCTTGACCAGGTTTGGAGGGGGGGGTCTCATCAGTAAGCTGCTTCTTCACCCCAGAGTAGGAAAGAGCTAGCCAGTGTGGAGTGCCTCCTTGGTCTGACTGAAAGCTGCTCCTCTGAGAGTCTTAAAACCCCAGTCCAGACAAAGACATCTAGGGAGGGCCAGGAGCCATACAGAGCAAGGCTGTGGCGGAGGGTCACAAATCCACCAGCCCTGCCACTTGGCACCCGCCCCCAATGCAGCGGCTCTGTTATCCTGTGGGGTCAGGACGCCATTTCTGCCGAGTCATCCTTTCTTGCCCAGAGGGATCCTGGCCCGAAGCCACATTCCTTGTGGGGTCTGAATGCCACAGAGAACGGAAACTTCCTTTCTCACCAGACCCCGGCTCCCTGGCCCCGCACACAGTCTGGTCTCTCAGCAGCCTCTGCCGGCAGCAAACACTCTCCTCTAAGCCTGTGTAGGTCCTCCCCGAAGAGCCCTGGCCCTCCCTAGACCTTGACTCTGGGAGAGCTTAGAACATTCCGCAAAGAGGCAAGGATGCTCGTGTGCCTAGGGCAGAGAGGCTGCGCCTAAGGGGAGGCAGCCACAGGGGCATTGAGGGACTATGTGTAACTCCCTGCCTGCCTACTTGGTGGCCCCCTCCCACCAGTGGGTGTTCAGCAGTCCCTGCTGCTTGAGGACAAGCCTGGGCAGAGACCAGATCTCAAGGAAGAAAGGAGACAAGGCAGTCTAAGAGGCTTTATCCCTGCACCCATACTGCCGCCACCTAGCAACTCCAGCATCCCCTTGTGCAAAGTTTCAGTGTCCCCAGATGTGCACCTTGGCCACACCTACAGAGCTCATGTTTCAGGAACCTATGTGCCAGGCACTGTCCTAGGCACTGGCCCCCAGCAGCGGGCCAAGGCAGATGTGGCCGGTCCCCGCATCTCTCCAGTCCTTTCCAGGTCCACTGTCCCTGCTTCCAATCATGCCTGGGTTCCAGTCGTGGCTCCCCACTTCTAGCTGTGTGACCTTGAGCAAGTTACTTTACCTCTCTGGACCTTGTCTTATCTATAAAATGAGGGCTGGATAATACCGACCTCACAAGGCTGATAAGAGAAGTAAATGAGTTAATACATAAATATATGTGCATACATGTTAATATATGTAAGATGTTTGGAATGACTCCTGGCACAAAGGTTTCAGTATGTGTGTGGGTACGTTTTGGGGGGGCGACGCATGTGTGCACACCATGCCTTTGCTCTCACTGCCCTTGACCTGGAATGCTTTTCCCCTTTTTTGCAGGAATCTGTGGGCTCAACCATGGCAGTTTTCAGAAGGGAGGACATAATGGGGGACAGGCTTAAGGTCAGGCCACAGCCCTGCTAGGGCCACCAACACCTGCAAAGCACTTTACACTCCCCTGTGATGCAGATGAGGGAAGGGGGCTCAGGGAGGTAAGACATGCGCCCGAGGCTGTAGCCCTTGTCCGTGTTGGATCTGAGAGTGGACCTTGGGTTCTTCTGACTGCAGGTAGCACTGTCCCTGCCCCACCTCACAGTGCCGGTCCTCAGGAAACTTCAGACACTCCAAGGTCATCGCCAGAACCTCAGAGCTCCCCCCAGGACTCAGCACCCAGAGGACGGGCCCTTCCTGGGCCTTTGGAGGTCCCAGAGTCAGTAGGAGATCTCCCTCAGAGCCAGGCAGGACCAAAGGAGGCCTCAGGACAGGGGGCGCTGGGCCGGCAGGAAGCGCTCAGCCCAGGAAACTCTGAGCAATGCCTGCAGACCACAGAGCCCCCAGGCTTCCTGCCCTCTCCACACAGGCCGCCCTGTCAACGTCAACAGGTTTGTGAAACCCTGCCGGGCAGCCAGTGAGAACTCAAGGGGCCCCCGGGTTCACCAGCTGTGGTCACCCTGTTCCTTCGCAGCTCAGGAGAAGGTGGCTTTCTAAAGACTGCCATCCACACTGCAATGGGATCCAGCTGCTGTGGGGGACAGGCACCTGATGGCAGCCCCACTGTCTCAAGTCTCAGGCCTCCAGATCCCGGGGGTCCTCCCTATACGCCTGTATCTCCTGGGCCTCTCCAGGTGCGGGGAACCCTTGGGTGCAGCCGTAGGGTGGGATCTGTGGCTGAAGAACCTTGGAGTGGGAGATATGTGGGTTATAAGCCCAGTTCATAGTTTCGCTGGCTGCGTGACTTTGGGCAATTTGGTTAGCCTCTCTGTGCTTCAGTGTCCTCATGTATAAAATGGTGACAAAAAGCACCCACCTTTTTATGAGGATTGACTAGAACAATGCCATGGAAGGTTTGATACAATACTTGACACTCAGTAAGCTCTCAGTAAGTATAAGCTCTTGTTTTGGTCAACGCTATGAAATCAGGATGCAAATACTATCACACACTATCATTCTGCAGTTTTAATGAAAACCATCCAGACTCAATCTGCTCTACTTGAAGGAAGTGTATACCTTCCTCTGGACACTTCCTCTCCCTTTAAATTGCTCAAGAACCCAGGTCTTACGTGCTCCAAAAGAAGGAGGTGGAGGGTCCAACTTCCACCCGTGGACCAGGAGAACCAGAACTCTGACCAGTGCCACTTTCATGGTGCCTGGTGACAGCTGTCCCATGTGGTCAGAAGCAGGAAGCCAGTCCTGCCCCGCCCGCGCTCTGCAAGGCCACATGCATCTTCCAGGCAGATGACTCCACGCATGGCCAAGAGTGCCAGGGTTGCTACCCACATTCGTGGCTTGCTCGTGCCCATATGTGGCCATTCCCAGTGCTGAGTCTTCAGGGCTCCTGGGTCCACCTCTCACAGACCAGCTAGGTGTTTGATCCCTTTTCCTTCCACAGGATCCACACTGGGGTTGGGGTTCTCCTCAGACCCCCAAACACAAACACTCATTATTCCTCTGTGTCTGGAAGTCCCCAGAAAGCGGCACCCCTGGGCCACTCCAGCCCCCTACCCGGCGGCCAGCCTTGGTGCTGATTCCCCTGCCCATGGACCACCAAGGTCACTCTCCCACGCAGCAGAGGTGCGTTGCCACACTCTGATTCTTCCCAGTAACTAGGCAGCAGAGATAAGATAAAAATTGAAGCAAGGGCAGTGATAGAGCCCCTTTCTCTTTATGCTCCAGGAGCCTGGGATTGGAGCTCCTAGAAACAGGGGACCAGAGGGTTGCATTTCTGTGTCCCCCAGCATCTGGCTCCAGAGCCTGAGCTCTCACCAACAAGGCCACAGGCATGGCTCAGTCAGCGTGTATTGACTGACCAACTGACTGAGAGCAAAACACCTATCTGAAGTGGGAAGGATCAGGCAGAAATGGTGGGTTGGCCAGAAGAGGAGAAGCCAGGCTCACGGGAGGCAGATGGGTCTGCAGGAGGGCTGCGGCAGCCTCATGGGAGCAGAGGAAAGGGGGTGCTTCTCTAGGGGCCATGAGGGTGGCGCTCAAGGTGCTAGAGGACCTGGGAGGCACTTCTGGGAGAACTTGGGAGACTGCTGGACTCCTTCAGCTGCTCAGCAGCTGGTGGGGGCGACAGCCCCCCCACAGAGATTTAGGAGAGGGGGTCTCAGAGGGATCCAGGGAATTGCAACTCCCCTCTGAGAAGGGATCCCTGGTTCCAATTGTAAATCAACAGCAAGCACACTGCCCTTGACAGAATCAGAGCTTAGGCTGCCCCAGAGAAGAGCGCCCACTGCCCAGAACCTGCTCCAACCCTCTCTATGCCCATCTCAGTGCCCTGTGTGATAGTGCGAGCTTCTGGGGGACCTGGAGTTTACACAGCTGCTGACCTAGCCTTCCTCAGACTCGGCAGGCACAGGGAGCGTCCGAGGGGGAAAGAAACAACAGGCAGCACCCAGTGCAGAGGACAATGGGGTCACAACCTTTGAAGCCCCATAATCTGGTTCCAAATCCAAGCTCACACCTACAAGTTGTGTGCCAAGGTGCCCTCTCTGGGCTTCAGTCATGCACCTTGCAACAGTATGGACCTCATGGAACTGTTCAATGGCAGCATATAAGAAACTGGCACATGGTGCCAAAGCATGGCCTCCTTTGGCATCACACTGGTCCAGGTGTCTGAGGAGTCTGGGAGGGTGACGCAGACCTCTTCCAGCCTTGTGCCCATCTATGAACTTACTTGGCATCTCAGGCCTGACTGGAGGAGGCTGGGCCTTGGCCAGGGAGCACAGGAGGTTTCTCACCGTGGCAGGGAAATTGCTGGGTTGGGGTGCGGACAGCCACAGTGACCGTCTCTCTGCAGGACGGATGCGGCTTTGCTGACAGAGAGTCTGCGGCCTGGACGTGCCAGCGGTGCAGGTCTGAGGTCAGCAGTGGGGAGCCGGGCCCACCACTGCCTCACCATCCCCGGCGGGGCCCCACCAGGCAGGGCATCTGCTTCTAGTCAGCTGCTCCTCAGCCCAGAGAGGGGCGGTGGCTGAGGCCTCCTCCCCAGGCCTGGTTCTCACGGACCAGAATGGACATCAAGAGCAAAGAAATCAGAAAGACCCTCCGGGGTCCTGGTGCCAGGGGCCCAGGTCAAACAGAAGAGGACTGGAAATCGAGGTTTGTTGTTTTTAGCTCACTTAAAGGAAATCCTACCAGCTCGCTGTGGCAAAACCACACCCAATTGAGCCCAGTCAGTACTCCCAGCCTCCCCTGGCTCGTGCCTCTGGCTTGTTCCCCACTCCAGACTTTGTACTTACCTCCATGCCTGGGGGCCCCTGCCCTGCTCTGTGCCCTGCTAACCCCTCGTCCTTCAGCTTAAATCCCATTTCCTCAGGAAAACGTCCTTGTCCCCATGTTTGGTCCCAATTTAACAACCTTGCTTGGTCTGATTCCGTTTGTACCTACGTAGTTATCTATGTGGGTTGGAGCTGTATCTGTCTCCCTTGGGACCATATCCCTAAAATCCAGAGTAGAGCCTGACACAGAGCACGTGCTCAATAAATACTTGTTGAATCAGTGGCTGAATCGTGCCTCATAATTTTTTCTAACAGTTTCTGAGTGTAATCTTTAAATGTTTTATCCCTGCAGCATGAGCAGTGCTTATGCCCATTTTATAGGCCCAAAGTCAAGGTCTGAGGTGACTTAATGGACCTTGGCTCCCAATCTAAGGTTCCTTTTTTATCCAAGTTAAAAAGCATAGACATGGGAGAGTGGGCTTTGCACTGAACGTCCCTGGGGTCAAAACCAAGTGCTGCTGCTCACAGCTCTTTGACCTCTGACAGCTGACTCACCTCTCTGAGCCTCATTCCCCCCATCTGTACAATGGTACAACAGGGCCGACTTGAACGGGCTATGGTGAAGTTTCCGTGAGCCCATGATGGTCAAGTGTGTAGCACGAGAATTGGGTCTCTGTGCTTGTACAGCCCTCCTTGGCTCACTAGGACCGTTTCTCAGGCATTTAGTAGTTTCCTATTGGCGGCAGAGACAGGCCTTACTCCCCTGTACCCAGGAACACCCTACGGACAAGACTGGGTCTGGTGCCTCCCTGCACCCCCCTTTGCTCCTAGGCCAGCACGGGCCTGAGGTGTTTACTCAGCTACATGTTCTGGGTCCAGAGGAAAAACTTTGCTAACTTCCTGCTGATAAGCTGATGGGGGAATCTAGGAGCAGGGCCCTCTCCACTCGGATCCAAGGGCTGGAGGATGAGCAGAGTTCCCAGCCACGGAGCAGAAGGGAGCTTTCAGGGAACCTGTGAGTTCCAAAGGAGGGAGCAACAAACTCCAGAAGAGAAGAGGGGTATATGACCAGAGGGAGGGCAAAATCCAGACAAGAGGCTGTGACAGAGGCCCTGCAGAGGGCAGGTTTGGCCTGGGGCCTCCATGTGTAGCCTTGGGGCCTATCGAGACCGAAGGGGTGCCTGGTAGGGAGCAGGAGAATTAGTCTAGACCTTGGTCTGCTGGTGGGCAAAATGAGGCTAGAGGAAGCAGAGGCCTGGAACACAGACACAAGCATGCAACCTTGAGCCTTGGAGCTCAGGGTGTCTGTTATACTCTCAACTTGGACTTCTGGGTATTCCTTTGTGTATTCTATTTCTTTAGCAGCAGCTCTGAGACCAGAGCATATGCCCAGTAGACGCTGGTTAAATGAATGAATGAAGAGGAATAACATTTACCTATTAACTTCCTTACATGCTCTCCCTGACTCCCTCGAGTCTGCCCTTCTTGCCGCCATCTCTAAAATTACACTGTGACCCCCTCACGCCCACTGGGATCCCACAGGGGCTTCCTTTCTCCCGCAGGTAGAGGAAGCACACCAGTGGCCTCTGAGCCAAATCTGGATCACTGATCTTCCCCGTTTGGCCCACACCGTGTGTTTTGGTTTTGGTATGTGTTAAATCTGAATTAGTTGCTCACATCTAAAAATAAAAGTGCCCCAAGAAAACTCTGCATTTCCAGCCTTCCTGAAGAGTCAGTCGGGCAACCTATCCACTGGGTCTGCCCGCCACCAGACAGCGGCTGGACCTGCTGGGAGAAGGCCTGCCCTCCCGGCAGCCTCATCCTGATCCTGCGTCTTCCATCCCTCCCTTCCCACCCGGCCCCTGCAGGCAGCGCAGACAGTGACCCCTGCCCACAGGTCGAAGTCCAAACTCCTCCACCAGGCCCCCGAGGCCTCCGTGATGTGACCCTCACTCGGGATGAGCACCTCCATCTATCTGTGCTCACTGTCCTTGTCCCCAAGGTTCTGGCCACAGCGCATTATCTTAGTTCTAGAGCCCACGCTCTTTCATGACTCTGAGCGCCTGCACAGTGGGACCTGGGCGGCGGTTCCTGTCCTCACTGTAGGGACTGTGCTGATGCCTCTGTGATCTTCGGTCTAGGCTCAAGGGCATCTTGGTACAGTGAGCCTCCTGCTGCCCGTCCCAGGTGAACGGCCCCTCTGTGCCACCAGAGCCCAGGTACCCACAGCTACTCACACTCCTCTTCATGCATTCCGCATTGCTCCCCAGACTGTGGGCTCAGGACCATAGCAATCACACTTTTTTCTCCCTTTATCTCAGGGATCCCCATGGCCAGTTTCTGGACACAGAATACAATCCCTTAGCCTAGTGCAATACATGTCTTGAGGGAATGAATCAAGGAGAAGCCTTTGATTTCATGTGCCACAGGAGCAGAAAAAAAATCCCCAAACACCAAAAAAATTGAGAAACCTTTTGATGGTACCTTATCAAGGGCTGCATTTTGTCACATCTACACCCAGTTCTGGCAGTTCTGGAAGACACTCCCTCAATCAGGCCAGCTCTGGAAAAATAAGAAAATGGGACAGGGGCGCCTGGGTGGCTCAGCTGGATGAGCATCTGACTTCAGCTCAGGTCATGATCCCACAGTTTGTGAGTTCGAGCCCCCTGTCAGTCTGCTGCCGGCTCAGATCCCCCACATCATCCAGATCCTCTGTGTCCCTCTCTCTCCCCACTACTTGTGCTCTCTCAAAAATAAACAAGCATTTAAAAATAAAAAAGAAAAAATAAAAAAATAGAAAAGAAAATGGGACAAGTGTTGTTTTGGGAAACGACTAGACACACATTCATGCACATGCACATGCACACACGCAGCCACACCACTGACATGAAGTGCGTATACACGGATACACAGACCTGTCCCATGTCGAGTACCATCAAGCACCTCTTATTGGACCTCCAGCTGAGGCCCCTGCCTCCTTCATGTTCCAGGCTTTTCCCGACTTCTCTCCCACCCAAACAGCTATGTCCCAGGTTCTCGGCAGAGACCTACTCTTTCAACCCAGCTTGCTCAATCCATCATGGGGTCCAACAGCTCATGCCCACAGCTGGCAGTAGAGACGGCTTTCATGCTTGAATGCTGAGGGCGACTTCATCTAGTAGTTGGGAGCCTTCAGTCTAGAGTCAGATTCTGAGGGGCCTGTTGGGCGGGGCTTGGCTGGGGGAGGGGGACAAGCCACCAGGACAGTTAGCACACTGGGACCCACGACTAATGGAGTACTGGGTCCTTCCAGGCCCCGGCTGAGATGTGCAACTGGCCCACAGAGCCAGCGCCTGGGCCCCAGGGACAGGTGTGCTCCTCATCTGTCTGGCTCCGCCCCTAAAGTCTCATTCTTCACCACCAGGTTCTAAGTGTCATCACCAGCAGTGACAGGCATGAAGTTGTCAGGGATAGAGGAAATGGGAACTAATATACCACTGAGCCGTGTTGTGCACGGGAGTAGCGTGCAAATTAGCCATCGTGGTGCATGTGCATGTCAAGTGAGGTACTATTCTGCGTGCTGAAGTAAAACTTGGGGAGAAGGGGCTGTTCTTTCCTGCTGCCTCATCAGCGCGCCCAGAGGGGCTAGCAGAACCAATGAGATAACATTTTAGGAGAAGGGGGCCCAGGATCTGTATATAAGTTACCTCCTGGCCCTGTTTCAAAGAGGAAGCTCGGGCTGGGCAAGGTGAGTCACTGCCCCAGGCATATTTCCAGGACAGAACCCAAGTCGGCCTGCTTCTGGCCCTTGTCCTGGCTCTGTCCCTTCCAGCCCCAGTGCTGCTCCCCAGGCAGAGAGAGCAGGGTCTCGTGCAGTGCAAGTCCGGAGGGGGGCATTAATACGTCTCCTCACCTGAGCCTGGGGTCGGCATCCTGGCTCAGAGGAGGTGCCAGCCATCCTGGGGCACCTACCCCATTGCAGAGGATCTTGGGCTCGGAGGGTATTGACAGAGTTCTGGTTGGCTTCCTCCAGCGCTGCTCCCTGCTGTTCCAGCTGCCATAGCCAATCCCATTAATCACCTCCACTCCCCGATCCCCCAGGAATGTGGCGGTGTCATAAAAGTCTGCCCTGGGTTAAACAAACAAACCAACCTAGGCTTCTAAGTTAGCTGAGAATCTGCCAGGCTTCTGGTCTCTCTTCCTCTGCTCTGCCCACTACCCCCCAACCCCCACCCACTGCCTTCGTTTTCCAACACACCTCAGAACAAGGAGGGAACAGTGTTGCCCTCATGGAACCACCTTTAGATTGGGGGTAGGTATGCAGAAACCTGAAAACTACCTCCTCTTCCCCCCACCCCCGGCCTCCTCTCTCCACCTGCTCCCACCCACCACCATCTGTGCCTCCCACTCCTCCTCAGAACACATAGGCCCGTATTTGGTGTCTCGCACCCCACTCCCCAACTTGAGGCTCTGCAAGCCACCTCTCATTCTGCCCAGGGGCCTGCACCCACCCTGAGCTGGCGGAACCAGGCATTGTTCTGGGGAGATTTTCCCCAAGGAGATACAAGATAAGAGGCTAGACGTTGGGACCAGCTGGGAGACTCGGAGTGAGCCTCTCCTGCTCCATGCTGCCTCCCTCCATCTCCTCTCCAATCCCCGGGACTCAGCACCAGCAAAGTCCCACTGGGCCTGGCGGGGGTGTAGTAGGTTCAGTCCTGCCGCAGGGACTTTTGGCTGAGGAGCCGGGAAACCACAGCCCTCAGTGCCTATAAACAAAGGAGAAAATATGCGTCTGCTCCACCCACTCACCAGAACAGAAGACTCCACAGCCTGACGGAGGGATGCACACAGGTGCACAGCACACTGCTGCTGGAGTAAGCTGCATTAAAGGGGCCAAGGCTGGAGCTGTGGCTGCCACTCTAGGGCCCAGCTTTCCAGAGTTTCTCAAGCCACTTAACAATATTTCAGAAGACCAATGGATGCCCTACATTTAGCCACGGGGAGGCTTCTAAGATTAAGAAAAATTCCAAGGCTTTGCTTTTGGCTTGGATTACATCAATTCAGTGCAGAAACTCTGGCCATCTTGTGCCGATAAACACGCTGAGGGTCCATGTACAAGTATCAGACTGAGAAAATGGAGAAAGAAATAGTAACAAATGCTTATTTAACAGAATTTTTCCAAACATGGAGTTTGTAGGAGAGGAAATAATAAAATGGATCTTAAATGCTTATTTCCTTAACATACAAAGAGCTCCTACAAATTGACGAGAAAAAGATAACTAGCGATCCCTCCAAATAGGCAAAGGCCAATAACATGGCACTCACCAAAAAAAAGTAAATAAAGAAATTCAAATAGCCGGCAAAGATAGGGAAATAAGTTCAGTCTCATTCTTAAAGGCATTTAAATTGTTTTTAAGTGAGAATTTTTCACCTATCAATCAGCAAAGGCAAAGGTTTGTTAATACCAGTACTAGTGCAATTATAATGGTATGGGCAATCTCATACCCTACTGGTGGAACTGGAAACTATCAAAACTGTTTCTGGAAGCAGTTTGGGAACATATATTCAAATTTTAAACGCACACTGTATTAGTCAGCTGGAAATCAAAGTACAAATAGCACTGTTGGCCATGGTGAAAACGAGAAGCAGCCTAAATGTCCATCAAAAAAGAAACTAGTAGCTCAAGTGAATACAAAGAACTTTGTAGTCATTAAAAAGAAAATGGGTACATGTGCAAATATTGACATATTATCAAATAACATGGTTATAACATGATCCCATATGTATTTTTTTTCATTTTTTTAATGTTTAATTTTGAGAGAGAGAGACAGAGCATGAGTAGGGGAGGGGAAGATAGAGAGGGAGACACAGAATCTGAAGCAGGCTCCAGGCTCTGAGCTGTCAGCACAGAGCCCAATGCAGGGCTCGAACCCACGTACTGTGAGATCATGACTTGAGCTGAAGTTGGCTGCTTAACCGACTGAGCCACCCAGGCGCCCCCCCCATATGTATTTTTTTAAAGCCTATATAGTGACTTGTGCTATACATGCTTTTCTATAAAAGGCATATCTTAGAGAGAAATAAGTTGTTAAAAGTAGTTTAATTTTTATGTTCCTTTCTGTTATATTACTTACCATCATTTTTATCAATTTTTATCAATTTTTAAAAGAGGCCCCTGCCAAGATGGGAGTTCCCAGTTTGTAAGGAATGGATAAGGGGCACCTGGGTGGCTGAGTCGGTTAAGCGTTAAACTCTTGATTTCGGCCCAGGTCATGATCATAGAACCGAGCCGGGAGCCTGCGCTCCACACAGAGCCTATTTGAGAGCCTCGCTGCCCCTCCCCCCACCCACTCTTGCTCTCCTCTAAAAAAAGAAAAAAAGATGGGATGTGTGCCAAGGAGGGCCTATGGGAGGGTGTGAGGACCAAGCCCCAGAAGAGGAGGCTTGGAGGGTCCTCTGCAGAGAAGGGGAGCCCCGTAAAAGCAGGCTTCCCTTTCATGGGGAAGAGGAGGTCTGTGGAAGGAGGTCTGCCTCTCAGAATTCTATCCCTCAAACAGGGGAGACACCTGGAGAGCAGGGAAGGAAATCAGCCCTTAAATACCAGCCTGAGCCCTGTCAGCAGGCTGACTTGCCCCGGGGGTCTGTCCAGCTCCACCCCGCTCACCCCGCCACAAGCCCCCTCTCTCCTCTTTCTCTTTCACCAGGGCCTGGACAAAATCTGTGACCCACAGAATCGAATTTGCACAGGAATGTTTCTGAAAGGAAAAGAAAAAGTGAAAAGTCTTGACAAATAGAAAGCTATTTGAGAACAATTTTCTGAAGATCTTAAGATCCCTGGCCAGGGATGCTTGGTCCAAGGGTGAGGTCCTATGGAGAGGAGGGCTTCTATGATCTTTTTGCGATCCCTTCTGCCTACCCAGGCCTGTGGAGGCAGAGTGGGGTCCCACAGTCCTAGGGTGTCAGCTCCTGAGCCTCTTACCCAGGCTGTCACTTTGCTTCCCTGACCCTCAGTCTCTTCATCTATAAAGTGAGGATCACGGCCCCTTGAGGATTGATGTGAGAATCAAAAATAATATAAACAAATATGATAGCACACAATGCCATGCAACAAGGGGTCATTAAAAAGTACATAGTTAACTAATCTTTTTGTGGTAGTCATTTTGCAATATATACCTATACCAACTCATTCCACTGTACGCCTTCAATTTACACAATGTTACACATTAATTATATCTCAGTAAAGCTGATGGGGGGGGATTGGGGAGCAAATATAACTGTACCTGTTCATCAGTAATCCCTGAACACAGCTTCACCTCTGTGCCTTGGCTCATGCTGGTCCTCTGACCAGGATATGCCCCTCCTTCTCCCTCTGGCAAAATCTTACTCCAATTTCAAAGCCTGGTGCCTGCATCCCCTCCTTTGTCAGAACTTCTGCGGCCCCTCTGCTGAGCAGACCAGTCTCCCTTCCTCAGAACTTCGGGGCGCTTTGCTCCTAACCCTTCCAGCCGTTGCTGTCCGAGTCATCAGAACCGTCTGTCCGGTGCTCTGGGGGGCCCCGTGCCACGATGCGTGGCTAACTCTGCTCTTCTATCTTTGTGTGCCTGTCCCTAGCCCAGAAGCCACTGGGTAAATCTTTGTCAGATGCTCACATTGATGGCTTCTCCTCATTTGACAACCTTCCCTCCTCCTCTTGAGGGACAGGAGGGAGCAGAGGAATGGAGGTTCTTTCTCCCCAAATTCCTGGTTTGGGGTTGATTCCAAGCTGGAGTACCCCCAGGGGTCCAATTCAGATACCTCTGGATGCTGGGCCTCTCTCCACCAGAGGGAGTGTCTAAGAATACCAAAGGCAAAGGGGCACAGTTGGAGGGCTGGGCTGGCGTCAGGGGTGTGTGCCCAGAAGGAGTGAGTGCTCATCCCAGGGCTGTCCTGTCAAGTCACCCAACCTGGCAGCTTCAGTGACCATAAGCTGGCCTTTTGAGGGAAGGGGCCGCTCTGCCCGCCCCAGCTGCACATGGCTGGCCTGCTCACTCTGTGCCTGGTATCCCTCCCTGCTGCCAGACAGCCACCCCGCCCCAGACCCGGGCTGAGGGAATGTTCTGGGTCAGTCCTGCCCCCTGCTGGCCACCACGGGAATGGCCCCTTAACTGGTGAGGAGAGAGGAAGGAGTAGCGAGGGAAGGAGGGGAGGGGGCAGTGCTACAGGCTGCTGGCCACCCTGCATGGATTGTTCTAGAAGATCACCCTAGCCCCACTGTCCTGTGGGTCTCCCCATTAGACCTTACTGGATCTAGTGGGCGTTACACAGAAAAGATGTAAAACCCTGTCCTCACATCTAGTGGAAGAAAAAAATTGAGATCCTCAGCAAATCCTGTATGAAGGAGTGACGTAAGAAGAGGTGTGCCCTCTCAGATAAGAATCCTGACTCAGCTGAGGGGGAAGGGGGGTCCGGGGAGGCTTTGAGGCAAGAAAGGTGAGGAGGCAGAAGGTGCAGGGACGTGGGGACTCCGGGACTCAAGCTGGCGGAGGAAGGCATCTGCAGCTCTCAGACTGTGGCTGAAACTGCGGGAATGCGCTTGCCCAGGGACAGTGCGTGAGGGAGGGGAGAGAGGATCCTCCTGCTCATTTTAGGGCTTGTATCACTGGGGAGACAGGGAAGCGAGAACAGAGGAGAAGCTGTGGTTAGTCAACAGGCACTCACAACAGAGAACATGGGTTCTTACCCCAACTGTTCCAGATATGTAACCATTTCTTTATGTCTCCAAGCCTCAGTCTCTCCATTTGTGAAATGGCCCTAGTAATACCTACCTTATTACATTATAGAAAGGAAAAGAAATAATACCCATAAAGTGCATCACCAGCTCCTTACAAAGAGGTAGCCAATAAATGAGAGCCACTATCATGAAGAGCAAACTTGAAGAAGCTGCAAGGTTCCAGAATCTTCCAAGCGTGTTACAGCTCTGGAATGAAAGCCCCCTTTGGGCCTCTATCTGCCAATTTTGTCACTGGCTGGACAAGCAAATCCAGGCAGGATATAGATGTCCCTGAAAGTCCCAATTATGTCGCTGAGAGGCACAGGCTGGGAAATGCAGTTGTCTAGGCCTCAGTCCTTTCCAGGGATCGTGTTCTCTGGGTGGACACTTGGCCCACCTGTCTAGATCCCTTGCCTGGCTCTTCAGGACCCTCCCTGGAACTGGAGCTTGCTGAGGACAGGGCACAGTGGGGCCTCATGCTCAGCCTCTGCCCAGTGCCTGAGGACAGGCAGTGGCCGTCCCCCCACATTGATTCCCACCTCTCCACTGGGAAGCCCAGAGGAGTGAGGTGGAATGGAAGTTGGGGCACCTTGTTAGGTGCCCAACTTCGGCTCAGGTCATGATCTCACAGTCTGTGGGTTCGAGCTGACAGCTCAGAGCCTGGAGCCTGCTTCAGATTCTGTGTCTCCCTCTCTCTGTGCCCTCTCCTGCTCCCACTCTGTCTGTCTGTCTCTCTCTCTCTCAAAAATAAATAAACATTAAATATTGGGTCCCTTTGTGGGTTAAAAAAAAGTTGGGGGGCGGTTTGAGATATCAGGGAGCTCATTAAGACTAAACTGCCCAGCTCTCCTCTGTGGGGAAAGCTCCCCAATCCAGGGGCCACACAGACAAACCTCATCCAATGAGGTGGCCGCCCTGGCCTCAGTTTGTTCATCTGTAAGACACCAGGCTAGGTCAGGCCCTCTCTGAACTACCTGGCCCCAGGGACGATTGTTCTATCTTGTCCCAGCCTTTCCTGTCTGCAATTCACCGCTGTCCAGCAGAGGGAGCCAGCACTTCCTCCCAGCTGGCCTGGATCGCTTGCTCAGGATGCCCGCCCCGGAGTCAGGGAACCTGATTGTGCCAGCCTTGTGACATGCTTGCCCTGGCCACGCACTCAGTAAGGAGTAGCCATAGTTGTCTCCATTTCACAGATGAGGAAACTGAGGTTCCAAGAATTTAACTTGGACCCAGGGGTATAGGCATTAATGATGATGTAGGCAACTCTATGATACTATATCTAAGTATATGAAGGATTTGTCTTAAAAGAGGGAGCACACCGGGTGGATGCTCCAGGGATGCGAGCCTGGCACTGGCCCAGGGAAGAGTGTAGTAATGGTCAGAGCTGGCTGGCTGGGACAGGACTCCCGTGGCTGTCTGTGAGCACAACTTTCCAAGGGGGTGTTTCAGGGAGTGAGGAATTAAGGGATGGTGGATCTCTCTCGAAAGCCCCCTCCAGCCCAGGAGGTTACATTCTGAGAGGACCAAGGGGCCAGGCACAGTGGGTGCCTGCCCTGAGTCACAGAGGCCACCCCTGTACTGGGGCCTTGTGACTATGCTCACTCTTCCTGGAACATGTCAGCCTCAGGGCTAGATAGGCCGGTGACTGCTCTGCAGGCCTCTGGCTCTCAGTCATAGTCCAAGGGGCAGCTCCCATTCCCCCCACTGGCTATCTATCTCACTGAAGGCCTGTTCTAGAATGCCAGGCAGGCCTCTCAGGGGAGGGGTCTTTGGTAGCCTGAATCCTGTGCTCTGTTCATGGGGTTATGACCCCTCCCGCCTACTGGTACGGGCAGCAGAGCCACAGAGCAAGCTCATCAGGCTCATTCTGGGAGCCATGGGAGGTGTCTTCCCAGGCTTTAGATGGACCGACATTCTGGATCAGAGTCGGGGTGTGCAAGGCTCCTGACCCCAGCTCCTGTCCGCTTTCAGAGTGGAGCGTGGCAGGACAATTCTCCGGAAGGACGCTGCCTGTCTGTGGCACCAGCACACCCCATGGGGCACACTCGGGGGACGGAGTTGGGGGTGGTGAGAGACAGCCAGAGGGACAGTGTCTTGGGTCCAAGCTGGTCAGGCAGCAGCCTAGCACTGGTCACTCTGGGCAACACACTTAAGGCAGGACAGTGCCAACTGGAGGACAGTGAAGCACTGGCTCCCATCAGAACCACGGGGGAGATTGTAAAACATCAGATTCTGGGACTCCTTCCTGGATTCTTCATGTTGGAGTCCAGAACTTTCCATTTTCAACCAAGCTTCCTAGGGATTTCAATGGAGCCAGCATCTGAAAAACTGGTCTAGAGAGATCAAGATGGCAGCCTGCCTGGGTGCCCTGCTCTGTGAGGGCGGTTGAGGGTGCTGGGCAAAGCCTGCCTGGGGAGGACACACTTCGGGGGGATCCAGTGTACTCTGCGTGCTTCTGCGGGGGTGCCGGGAGCAGAAGGGAGGACTTACAGGGAGGCCAGGTCTGGGGAGCACAGTCACGAAACCCCACCGCTGCTTGTGACCCATGTTGTCTTACATAATCCTCACAGCCAACATCAGCCCTTTTGACGAATGATGAACCTGAAGCTCCGAGAACTCAGATTCCAAGGGCAGCACTGGGGTTCAAACCAATTCTTTTGGATTCTCAGGCGCTTGCTGGGTACTGCACAGAGTCCCACACAGCCTGCACTGCTGGTGAGGTAACGACCACCCGCTCACCAAGAGGGTCCCAACAGCAGCTGGACGCTGCAGTGACAACCTCACTTTGTGTGGAGGCCAAACATCGTGGGGCGGGAATGTGTGGTGGGGGTGGGAGTGGGAGGGCCAAGAAGCGGAGGAGAGGCTGTCAGACTCTTCAGCTGGCTCTGTGCGCCCACCCCACTGACCCTTCACACACACACACACACACACACACACACACACACACACGCACACTCACAGCGCCCCAAGGCTCAGGGAAGCCTGCATAGCCTGTCCGGTGCCTCTTGGAGGCCCAACATGGTGAGGCCTGGCCCCAGCCTGAGACCTAGGCGGCCTCAGTGGGGTGGCCTGAGATTCTCGGGGTTACAGTTCAAGCCTCTGGGACCCCTGAGGGCCACATGGTCAAAGGGGAGATCTGAACCCTCCCTCTGGCTTTCCCAGGCTTCAGACCACTGATTTCACCCTTCAGCAGTCACCCCCAGGCAGGACAGAGTTCCAGGGCCTTAGGAGGCGTGTTCTCCTAGGATATGTTTGTCTTGTTTTGTTGCTTTTTTTTTTGAGATGGGAGAGAAGGGACTGAGGGAGAGGAAGGGAGAGAATCTTAAGCAGGCTCTCTGCTCGGTGGAGCCCAGACATGGGCCAGACTGTGAGATCATGACCTGAGTCGAAGTCAGGAGGCGGACGCTTAAGTGACTGAGCCACCCAGGTGCCCTTGTTTTGTTACTTTTAAAATTCCCATTTATTTTGTGTGGGGTAGAGTGGGAGCAGAGAGGCATTGATTACAAAAGAATACGCTCTTCAGGAAAAAAGTTGGAAAATACAGATAAGCGTAAAGAAGAGAGTAAAGCCACATGGAAATGCACACACAGCTAGAGGTAACTGCCCTTGGTTTTCAAGCCCAGCCTCCTAAGCTCAAGTCACTCACCCACCATTTAGGGCTGTGTGACCTAGGACTACTTAACTTCTCTGCCTCTTTGTGCCTCAGTGTCTTCTTATGTAAACTGGGGATGAAAATAACAGAATCTGAGCATTCTCTCACCCCCCGCCCCCCGCCTACATGAGTGCCTGTCACAGCAGGTGCTGAATAAATGTTTAGATTCGCCTAGTGACAATTTTTTTCCTCATTTAGATGCACAATTTTTTTTACAAAATTGGGTATTACCATTTTGTACGTAGTCTTTTTCACCTAATACTGTATCATGAACATTTTCTTTCTTTTTTTATGATTTTATTTGGGGGGGAATAAAAAAATTATTTTAAGTCATCATTACACCCAACTTGGGGCTCAAAGGCACAGCCCCAAGATCAAGAGCCCCATCACAATCTTCTGACTGAGCCAGCCAGGCGCCCCCATTACAAACATGTTTTATATTTAGATTGACATGATTTGTAACAGTTTCTATTTAGATTTACACAATTGCAAGTTTTGTTGAGATCCTTTCCGTTCCCATCCACACGATTTCCGTTTATTTATTTGTTAGTGTGTTTATTTCACAAAACTAGGACTTCACGGTGTCCGCCATTTTGGAGCCTGCCTTTTCCAGCTTATGCTGCATCATGAATGTTCCCC
Source organism: Suricata suricatta (assembly GCF_006229205.1). Lineage (NCBI taxonomy): Eukaryota > Metazoa > Chordata > Mammalia > Carnivora > Herpestidae > Suricata > Suricata suricatta. The sequence goes on from NC_043707.1 coordinate 51,767,365, forward strand.
ACATCCCTGAACGATCTTTTACACGCTGTGTTGAATGGCTGCACGGGGGTCCTCTTGGGCAACGCACTGAAGAGGGGGCAGGAGCAGAAGTATACAATGGAGGTGCTGGCTGAGGCCCCTCCTCTGCACACCCAGAGCAGTCAGCCAGGCAGGGCACTGACCCTCTCCCCTTCACCGGGAGATTAGAGACCTCAGAGGTGTAGGATGTCAGGCCCCTCCCTTGAGATGACAGAGGCGGCCCCTTCTGAAGCAGCCCTTCCAGACTAGCCTTCCTGAGCGCCTGCCCTGAATCACATTCCAAAGTCCAAGCATCTGGTGGTGAAAGGCTTCCAGTCATCGAGGACTGCCTTTCCTTCAGGGCTGTCTGGTCCAGGTGGAGCTGGTGAATCTAGGCCCCTGCGTCTACCTACTCACCTACCCCCTGGGTGAGGGAGAAGCTGCAGAATACAAGGGCTGGGTAGGAGTGACCCGGTGGGTCCCAGGCTGGAGAGAGGCAGAACCAAGGGAGCCGAGGCAGGGAGAAGCGTGCTGAGAAACATCTAGTGTGACCTCTCACTGCTAGAGGGACATTTAGGGAAAGGTAGGAGAAAGAGGCCTGAGCGCTGGCTTAGGGTTTAGGGGTTTGGTCGCCAGAGGGACTGAAGGCAAGCTAGGCAAAGGGGGCTGGGACTGGGGTCCCAGTCCCTGGATGGGGCAGTTTCCAGAGGGCACCTGGGGCCTGGCCTTCTCTCTGGAAAACTCAAGGCCAGGACACCGCACAGACCCCAGAGAATTGACCACACCCCTCAAATCACTGTCTCCCCGCTTGGCCTCCTCTGCCTGTGTAGGGAGTGGGGAGCACAGCAGAGCCTCCCCCGGCTGTGGTCCCTTCCCCCCTAGCGATGCCAGCTTCATCTACAGCCCCTCCCATTCTCCAAGCGACTATCCAAGTCTTCAGTCCGGGGTCTCTGCCCTCTCCCCAGTAGCTTCTCCCCAGCCGCAAATATGCCACAACATGTCCCCTCTGAAACACAATTGAACAAGTATCCATATTTCCTTCGTGACCCCGCCATCCATTCCCAGGAGAGCCTCTTGTACCCACCTACACTAACACTCTCCAGTCGGCTCCGCCACCGTGGCTCCAGAGAACTGCCCTCCTCAGGCCCACCTGTGGGTTCCATGTGGACAACTTCATAGATTCTTCACGCTCAGCACCTTTCCCCACCAATTGGTAGCACCTCACCCAGGTGTCCACTCCTTCCTTCTAGAAACACTCTCCCCTCTGGGCTCCCCTCAGAGCTCACAGGCTGCCACTCAGCCTCCTTAGAAGGCTCCTGTTCGTCTTCCCAGTCTCCTAAGGAGGAGTGCCAGGGCCCCGCCCAAGGCTAGCTCCTCGGTCCAACACCACACCGTGAACTTGCTCCCACATTGCTCAACAGCCACGAGCATCACAGCCATCCCCTGTGCTGAGCTTCTGATTGCAAGGTCCTCCTGCCTTCTCGATGCTTCCAGAGGCCACAGAAGCCTTTCAAACTGAAGCCACTGGAATGGAACTGAATCTTCTCACTCTTGCCCGGCTCCTCCTTCTCTTCCAGTCTTCGCCACCTCACCAAGGGTCACCACACACTGCCTAGTTGTTCAAGCCCACCCCCGGACCCCCCTCATCACTGCCCTCTGCATCCTCCCCGTCACCGCAGAGCTGTCCCTGGGTCTCCCGGGGCCCACACCCCCCCTGCAGTCTGTTCCCCCAGCCCAGCTTAGGGTGAACCTAAAACACAAATCAGATCACGTTACTCTTCCTCCTCCACTCAGTACCTTCCCACCCCCTCCCCCTGCCCAACCGGCTGTGTCTTCTGATTGCCCTTGGTATGAAAGCCAGCTTCCTGGCCCTGGTGTGCAGAGCCTGTATGCTGTGACCGCTGCCCACCCCCGCCTGCCTCGCTGCAGACCACCTCTCCCCGCACTCATTCCTCTCCGGCCACCCTGCCTTCCCAGCCGCAGCACCCTCGTCTTGCCGCCCCCACCCATGGCCACTTCACACAACCGGCTCCTTCCGATGCCTTCATCTCAGCTTGAAGCTCCGTCTCAGACATGCCTTCTCTGATTACCTGCACCCAAAGCATCCTCCCACACCCAAGCTCGCCATCTGCTGCCCACTTGTTTCCTTACTGCCACTTATCAGGGCTCTAATTACCTCTATGTTGGCTCATTTCTCCTACCTCTGGAATGTAAACAAACTCCAAATGCAGAGATGATATCGCCCTTTACTCCTCTCCCTGCCTCAGAGAAACAACTTGCTTCCACGTGCCAGGACTGGAGGGGGTGGCAGTGGCAGAAACAGGGTCTGTTTCTGTGACTCCCCAGCAGCCCTGGGGCCAGGCATCAGCCCCTGGCCATGGCCCAGCCCCTGATTTGACATCATCCGTGCAGGGTCCCAGCAAGAGCTCTGGCTGGCCCCTGCCCTGGTGTCTGGTTCTGTGGCTCTGCAGTGCTCTCAGCTGGCACTCAGTCCTTTCAGCCATAGGAGGCCTCTCTCCCCAAATACCAGAGTCCCACCCCACTTTTCTTACTGCTCTCCATGAAAATAGACCTCTCTTTCCTCTCGAGTTCCCCAGCACCCATCAGGCCCTGCACTGGAGCTTCTGAGAGGCCCGGGCCAGGGTAGCCTGGGGGACAACTTGGCCCCTCCAGCCTAAAACCTGTGCACCTGGTCTGTCCCTACGCTCTACTCCACGGAAGCCTCACCCTATGTCCTGAGAACCAGCAGGTGGCAGGGCCCTTCTGAGGAGGCAAAAGACCAGCAACGTCCTTGTCACACCTTTGTGCAAAGCCACTCAGCGATTCCACTGACTGCCAGGTGATGAAGACACACATATCCTGTCACCTGCCACCACCTCCCTGTTACACACACACACACACAGATCATGTTCCAGCCATAGCCAACTTCCCACCATACCATTTCAGCAAGACTGCTGTTCCCTCCACCTGGCATTCCCTTCCCACGTCATCTCTCAGTCCGACTCATATGATTTTTAAGAGCCTGCCCCAGCATTCCCTCCTCTGGGAAGCCTTCCCTGATGCCCCCAAACAGAGTATGGTCCTTTGTGCCCGAGATGCCGCAGTCCATGAATTTGTTGACTAGTCCTTCTTTCCTCTGGACTGTGGCAAAAACTACCCTGGGTCCTCAGGAATCCTAGTCTGAGGGGGACACGCCCCTCAGCGTGACAAGTTCAGTGTTGCGGGGATGTGTGTACAAGGTGTCTGGGAACCAAGGGCCAGAGGCGCCTCCAGTCCTGGGCAGTGGGAAGCCTTCCAGAGGAGGCGGAGCTTGGGCGTGCCCATGAAGGCAGAGAAGGAGGTCCCTCAGGCAAGGAAGGGCTGGGCGTTTGTGGCAGAGAGAAGGCCGGAGCCAGGTGTGAAGGCGCGTCGCATTCAGACCCCCAGGCCACCCTAAGCTGAGTGTGAAGTGCAAGGGGCAGGGAGTGGGAGGGGGTGAGGCCGGACTCGGAGGTGGGGGCCTCCGGGTCCCAGAGCTCCCATTCTGTTGAACGGGAAATGCGGCACCATCTGCAAACTCGGAGAAGAGCAAATTCACGCCTCTCACCTAGCCTTAGGGTTCTGCTGCGAACTAGTTCACCAAGGCAGCAACTCAGGGGTGAAATGATGCCCAAAGTAGTCCACGTTCCAGTCTAACAAGGAAAGTAATATTGAACGCCTTTACAAGTTCTCTTTAAATCCTTGAGACCCCCTAGGTTTCCTCGAGTTAGTCAGAATTTGCGAATAAATCGTTAAAATATCTTCAATGCTTTAATTAATGTATGTATCTTTTCATACATCAAGAGTTTGGATTTTATCCTGAGAGCATCAAGGAGCCCACGATGGGATTTGGACACGGAGTGATGGTCGCCTCTCCTGGTAGGGACCATCCCTGTGTGCAGGGATGAGGGAGGGCAAAGAAGAACTTGTCTGGAGGCAGGGAGGTTATAGACTATTGCGCCGTTACAGGCAGATAGTTCGATGTGTCTGAGCTCAGGCCATAGCAGTGAGGTGGGGGCAGATGGCTCTATCTGATGGGCGACTGGTGGAGAGGGTCTGAGGGGGAATGGTCCCAGGCCCCTGCCTGGATGCTTGGTTGGTTGTTGGCACCTCCACTGAGCTGGGAGCATGGGAGGAGAGGCTGAGTTGTTTGGAGGGAGATACTGAACCAGGCTGAGTCCCAAGGTGTCTCCTGGCATCTAGCACAGTGCCCAGCAGACAGGAAGGCCTCAGTATGGAGCTGTGGAGTGAATGAGTGATTGAGTGAATGAATGAATGACGTCCCACACCCTCATAGCCCCACAGTTCAAGGAGATGCCCTGTGAGATGCCAGCTTATGGTCCCCCAGCCAGGATTAGCTTGCTAAAGAATTGCTCCGGCACCTGGAGCTTTCTTTATGCCAAAATACCAGTTATGGCCCCAAATCCCCAGGCATGGGTGGCCTGGCTCGCCAACCCCTCTAATGTCCCTCTACCCTGGAGTGGCTCCACTAGGGCAGATGTCCACAATGCCTGGCATGGAAGAAGCCTTGGGTCCAGCCCCACCCAGGCCACAAAGGGCTCCGGTCTTAGACCCTCACTGCTCCCAACAGCCCCCCTACAGAGCGCAGGGCCCAGGATGCCATCTGGTGCTCCTGTTTCTCTGTCCTGAGATTCACATGTGTCTCACCTGTCCCCAGCCCTCTGTGAGAGCGCCTCCTATGCTTGTGCTGATGTCAGCTATGGGAAGGACGGGCCTATCCCTAGCTGGGTGGGAGCACAGCCTTAACTGGACACTCAAGCCTGTGCTGGGGGCAGAATGTGGCTACAGTCTTGACAAAGCTGGGGCGGGGGCTAGAGGAAGCAGTGAGACAGACTGTCCTATCCTGAAAGAAGCTGGAGGACCAAGAAGCCAAGACCCAGGAAGCAAAAGAGCCAGGGAGGCCTAGAGGGCTGGTTCCCATGAGGCCAGCAAGGGGTGGGCCCTGGGCTCCTGGAGCTGGCTGCCCGATGGACTCTCACAGGTGGGGAAGGCGCTGGCCTTTTGGACTCCAGACCATGCAGGGCAGTGATGGATGGGCTGGGGGTGGGGGAGTTAGCCCAGATCTCCTGGGATGGCCCCAGGAAGCCGAGGATGGGTGTGCAGACACAGGCTTCACTTCCAGACCAGAGGACTCTCCATATCCTAACACCTACCGGGGCCTAACCTCTGCCCACGAGATCCAACACCACATTGGATTTTCGTGTTCCCTTGGTGTCTGTTTACATGCTGCCCCCTTGTTAGACTGTGAGCTCCCAGGGGGCAGGCAGCCCAGCTCACCCTGGGTGCCAAGGAAGGTTTTTAAACACGAGGAAGCACAGGGCCTGGGCGTATGTGTGAATAGAGACAAAGGCAAACCTCGGCAAGTTTTTCATCTTTACCAAAGCCAGCCAGGTATCAACTGGAGGTCTGAGGCAGGGCAGGGAAGGAAAGTGAGCCAAGAACAAGAACTGGGAATGAGAGGACTCCCTGCTGGGTGGGAGGAAACAGAAGAAAGGACAGAATGAGGGGGTCCTGCCAGGAAAAATCTCAGCTCTCTGTAATACCCATGGTGGTTCCAGTCCCTCGTCCCCAACTGCTCTTATAAGATCCACATCCTGCCCGCAGACACAACCTAGGCACACATGATCATGTATCCACATGGGCAGCACACACACACACACACACACACACACACACACACGCCAGTCCACAGCTTCTCCAAGGCCTGGGGTCCACCTCCAGCCTCCTGTTCCCTGACCACAGAAGCCAGACCCCCCTGGGTCAAGGATGCCCTCTCCTTCTGATCCCAGCCCTAGTGCCTGATGCTGACCTGGGCCTCAGAGGAGGTTCCCCAAAGGCAGAAGAGAGAGAGGGTCATCCCCTACCACCAGAGGCAAGCAGATAAAGACACCGGGAAGCAGGGGTCTCTGACTAAGCTTGGCACTGCACGGGTCCAGGCTTCCACGCTGAGCAGGTGGTGGCTCCGCCTCCACACCACCAGAGTCCAAAGAGCACAGGTGTGGCTGCCTCATGGCCTCATCACCATAAGGCCCGCCTGCTCACCCAGGGGCCACCTGGTCACAGGACCTCTGTCTGTGGCCGCTGGCAGAGAAGCCACTGCCTTCCCACCACCAGCATCGGACCACCAGCTCAAACACCAGCCCCCCCAGGGGGACAAGCCTCACTGGAACACAGGTAAGGGTCTGGCCTTCAGGAATATCAGGGCTCTGCCTAGCTGCAGGGGAGCCCAGGGTGGTGGGAACAACTTGGGGTCTTCTCAGGCCAAGGTCTCCTGCCTGTTCCCAGATGCAGCCCGGAAGAGCAAGCCCAAGAAAGGCTTGGGACTCAGCTGCTGGCTAGCTGGCTAAGAAACAGAGCAGGGAGAGCCAGGGCTCCAGAAGCTTCTCTGGGCTCCTTCTCTGTGATGTCTGTGATGTAGACACCTCTTTCCTGCTCTAGGCCCCTAAATTCAGGGAATCCATAGGGGAAAGTCGGCTATCATCGCCCTATAGGCCAAAGCCAGCTGCCTCCCGTCTCCTGTGGTCTGGGGTCTCACAACTTCAGATGGTTCTCTGGACCTGCCCACAGGGACCCAGAGGGACCATCCTGGCATGGGGAGAGGGGAGCAGAGCAGCTGCTAATCATGGCCAAGCTCATTTTCTCTTCTTTCTCTTCTGGATCTAGGAGCAGGAAGTGTTCTAGCCTGGGGAGCTGGGGAGAGGAGGCAGGCAGACGTAGGGGGAAGAGCAGGCTTCTAGCACCCCTTACCCTTGGAGGGAAAAGAAGTGCTCAAACAAGGAACACAGAACCAGCCGCCTTCTCCATAATCTTTCGATTGTTTCTTAGCAACTGATTTCCCCATCACTGAGTCATCTTATCAAATCCTGTTATTTTCATAACAGTCCTCATAAACGGGTGTGGGCCGCTCTCTTACACTTTGCCCGGGATATTTCAGGATTTCTGCACATGCAGCACACCATGTAGATGCCTGGCATCCACATACTTGATACGCTATTCGTGATGCATGCATATGTCATTCAAAGAGCACTCACCCTTGACACACATGCTCACTTACCTCCCACCCCACCCCACCCCACACATGCGTACACACTGCATTTACCTCCATTCCATTTCAACATATTTGTGATCTAGAACCCCTCTGTGCCAGGAAGGCACTGGAGAGAGAGCGGTGGCAAGACAAGTCTGTCCTCAGCAGGTCACAGCCCAAGGACAGAGGCATATATAAGCAATGAAAGCATGGAGTTTGCAGCCTGACAGGGCTAGGTTGATTCTCCAGTAAATACTCTCCGGTGACCTCAGGCCTATTACCCTCCTTGAGCCTCAGAGTCTTCATCTGGTAAACGGAATAATAACAGTACCCAGCCGGTGAGTTTGCTTTGAGGATTAAATGAACTGATGAAAGTGAAATCAATAGACCAGTGCTCAACACACAGAGCCAAAGTAGTAAAAGCGATGGTAGTGGAAATTAAATGTTTGTGAGGCACCTGGGGAGCTCAGTTGGTTGAGCCTCTGACTTAGGCTCAGGTCATGATCTCATAGTTCATGGGTTCAAGCCTCGCATTGGGCTCTGTGCTGACAGCTCAGAGCCTAGAGCCTGCTTCAGATTCTGTGTCTCCATCTCTCTCTGCCCCTCCCCTGCTCACATTTTCTCTCTCTTTCTCTCTCTCTCAAAATAAACATTAAAAAAATAATTTAAAAAATGACATTGGTAAGGGCACAGCACCAGGCTCACCACCAGAGTGGCTGTCTGTGTCAGAGAGAAACAGACGAGGTTGGGTGTGGCCTCAGGAAGGCATTCTGGGCAGGGGGGAGTGTGGTGGTTGAGGGGGGCTTCACTGAGGAGGTGATCCTTGAACTGAATTTATAGGGCTGGGTAGGGAGGGGCCCTGGGCAGACGGTTCAGAGTATGGAAAACTGAAGAGACAAGAATCTTGATAAGGCTTTCAGAGACATGCAAATCATTGACAAATCCTACAAAGCCCCATCATAAACATGCCTACACGCATGCATGCACGCACACGCGCACACGCGCACACACACACACACACACACACACACACACACACACACACAACATACAACCCTCCTAAGTGGGTCCACAGCTTCAGAGGTGACATTTGCAGAATGAAATAGGCTTGGACAAGAGACTTGCTTTGGCCAGGAAGGCTGCTGCACCTGCTGCCTCTCCTCCAGAAGCTAGGTGCGGCCCATGGGCCTGGCATCTTTCACATTCAGGCCCAGGACAGGATATGTTCCCAGGTGCCTGTCCACACAGCTTTCTTGAGCCCACAGGAATGAGCCTCACTGACCAGATACTGGGGAACCAGGAGCCTGCCTTGGGGCCCCCAGGTCCAGCCAAGATGTGCTCCTCGGAGAGTGGCATATCTGAAGATGATTCCAGAAGGTCCCTGGGCATCAGACATTTCCGGTCTCGTCCTGGAGGTCCCAGGACAGAGCCCAGCCCGGGCCTCAGGCCTGGGTGAGGGATGAACTTCCAGAGCAGCCCTCCTACCCCGTTCTGCCCTGATGTCTCTCCTCCCCAGCGCTGATGGCTGTCTCTTTGCTTCAGTGTACATTCTAGGAGATATCTAGCAGTGCCAACATGTCCCGGCCCAGCAGCAGAGCCATTTACCGTAAGCTCCGGTCCCCTCTCTCCTTCCCCCCTTGAACCCACTGCCCTCGGGGGTCTCTCTCCCCTTGCTGACTACCCCTTGTAGTTGCACGTCTCCCTGCCCTGTTCTTGTGTCCCCATCCCCTTGCTTCCCACCCCTGCAGTGCAGCGGAAGGAGTACTCGCAGAAACTCTCCACGGAGACCACTTGTCTGCAGCACAGGGTAGAGGTGAGTAACCCTGGGAGAGCTGCTCTTTGCCTAGGGCCTGGCATGGCTGGAGGAAAGAATGTGTGAGGACAGCGGTCCCTGCAAGGACTTGAATGGACCACTGTATCAGAGGGGAAATGTCTGCACTTGAGTTCCCCGGGCAGCCATGAGCTGCTTGGAGGCTGGCATGATCAGGCCCTGCCTGGCTGGACAACACGGAGCTGTGAGATCTAGTTGCTGAGGCCTGTCGACACCACAGGGAGAGCACAGACTAGAAGGAGGGGGAAGAGCATATACCTGATCAGGCTGACATATCTGGGCAGCCCCTGGGCAGTGGCAAATTTAGGCCCTCAGGGAGAAGAAGCAGAGAGGGGCACAGGGCAGTGGTCTGGAGGCTCACAGGGCACAGAGACGGGGCTCCCTCCCCACCTGGGTTGGGGCCAGGACTCCTGGGCTTCGTGTCAGAGTTGGGGGTTGGAATGGGCTCCATTTAGGCCTGGCAGGTGAGAGCAAGAGGAGACATGTCCAAGATACCAGGCATTTGCTCATGAGGTCGGGGACCCCTGAACATGCAGGCAGTGTGAACTCCTGGAGAGGTACTGGGGACTGGGCAAAGACCAAGGCAGATTGTAGTCTCCCGACAAGGGCCTGGGGGCAAGGACAAGGGACAGGACTCTGACATGTGAAGGTGGCATTTGGATGGGAGAAAGGAGTGTCTTCGAGGAAAGAGAATAAAAGCAAAAGCATGATCAGACCAGCTGTGGGCAAGGCTCTGAGTGGAGATAGAGATGATGATGGACCTCACCAGGCAAGAATCAGCGAGGGAACTCTTGATCTTCCTGGACAACTGGGAAGGCATGGACTAGCAGAGGTGGGAAAAGCATTCTGGGTAGGGGGAACAGCATAAGCAATGTCAGGGAGGCAGAAATGCTAGGTCAGCGAAGAGAAGGACCAGGCTAGGATGGTGGATTCCCTAACAGGGCAAAGGAAGACAGGGACAGAATCTGAAGGTCCTATATCCCACTCAGAGGAGTGCAGACTTTATTTGTCGGGTTACTGGAACCTATGTCTACCACCATCTGGCCCCTCAGCTGGCCTGGACTGTTAAGGGTCATGACTATACTTCCTCCAGACTCTGAAACCCTCTCATGCAGCTCATTAGACCCTGACTTGGGGGCCCTATCCTAACCCAACCTAGCCCTCCCATTGGTCCTTGAAAGCTGCTGTATGAAGATGGCCTGGGACCTCCTTGTGAGGGACATATCTTGCCAGGGACATGTGTTCCTCCTCTGCTGCCTTTCCCCCACCCCACCCCTGCCTACCACCTGCTCTGAGCCCCCTCTCCAAACCTCCTCTCCCCCTCAGCACCTGATGACATGTAAGCTGGGGACTCAGAAAGTCCAAGAGCCCAAGGATGCCCTGAAGAAGCTGCAGGACATGGACGCTCAGGGCCGGGTGTGGAGTCAGGACTTGTTCCTGCAGGTCAGAGATGGCTGGCTCCAGCTGCTGGACATCGAGACAAAGGTCAGCCCTCCCACTGTACTCTGCAATGGTTCATAGCCACCACAGGTTGTGGACAAGCAAGCATGGACCCCACCCTTCCATGCCCCAAACAGCAGCCACCTGTCCCCATATACAGTACACACTCAGGCCCAGGAGGAGATGGGGGACAGAGGCACAGGAGTCAGGGAAGATGATACCCCTGCCCCCGGCCACTAGGAGAGCTGCGGCAAGCCAGGTTAGGAGTTTCCAGGAGCCGCCTGGCTCTCAGTGACCTCACAGCCAAATCCTCTGTTGGGCCCAGGAAGAGCTGGACTCTTACCACCTGGACAATATCCAGGCCATGGACGTGGCGCTCAACACTTGCTCCTACGACTCTGTCCTGTCCATCACAGTACGGGAATCAGGCCTGCCAGGCACCAGCACCCTGTTCTTCCAGTGCCAGGAAGTGGGGGTGAGTGGCCAGGGGTAGGACTGGGGAGGGAGTGGGTATAGGGCCCAGCGACCATCACTCTCCCCCCGAGACAACCCCCCCACGCATACCCTGCCTGATTTCTGCTTCCTCCAGGCAGAGCAACTGAGGACCAACCTGCAGAAGGCCCTGAAGGAAGACCAACAGCAAAAGTAGGCAGTCTCTGCCCCAGCCCTCCTTCAGTACCTCGGAACTTAGGCCTGGGTGGACCAAGCTCTGGCCCTACATCTGGGGCAGCCCAGAGGCCTGTGGCACAACTAACCTGGGCCTGGAACTGGGGAGGGACCAGGCTGGGACTAGGGTGCCGATGGGCATAGGGAGGGAGCTAGGGCTAGGACTAGGGAACACTGGAGACTGTCCCCGGAAACTGACCTGGTGGACAGGCAGATGAGGCAGGGTGGAATCCAGATGGAGACCAGGGAGCAAGGCAGGTGGGGCTCCTGGAGACAGGTGGTAAAATCCCTCAGTCGTGGGGCAGAAATATAAGAAGAGCCTCTGTCCCAAGAACCCCATCAAAACTGTTTCTGTCATGTGGTCAGCAGACCCCAATCCGGAGCCCTTTACTCAAGCCAAGACAGATGGAGGGGGCCCCCTCTGGAAAGGCCATTCTCTAAGGAGCAGTTACCCCTTCAGGAGCAAGGGCCTTCTCCAGAACAGCCCTACTGGATGACCCAAGAGCACAGTAAGTTTGGAGCATGAGGGCAGGTGGAAAGGAAGGTTTGGATCAAAGATCAAAGAGCCTCTGGACCATGGATGGTCCCCTTACATTGCAGACATGCCACCATCCCCAAGATCCCTGCCACACAACTTCAATGCCCGAGAACCAAGCGCCTTGCCTCCTCCAAGGGAGTCCCCATCCCCCGATAACCCAGAGAGGGATGAGGTAACTATAGATTATCTTGGGTTTGCTGAGTCTTTCTGGGTCTGGCCCAAGTGAAGACATCAACCTTCCTCCAGCCCCCAACAAGCCAGGTCCCAGGATGGCCAAGAAAGGCCTAGGGCTGAGGAGGGACAGGGAGGCTTGGTCAGACCCTGGGCTGGGCTTGAAGCTCCTGCTGGAGGTGGGGAGGGGGTGGGAGCAGGGCTGGGAGTTCCGGGGCGGGCCCAACGGCCCACTCAAGGGCATGGGTGGTTTGGGGTCCAGGAGATACTAAACCACGTCCTTCAAGACATCGAGCTGTTTGTGGGAAAGCTGAAAGACGCCCAGGGAAAGAACAGTCATAAGAAGAGACTGGGGAAGAAAAAGGGCAAGGATCAGTGGGGTAAGTGTTGAGGGCTGGGGGGGAAGGATGGGAGGTGTGGTCTTGGGGTGATCTACAACGCACCACCCTTTCCCCGCTCCCCTATAGGGATAACACAGGCACAGTACATCGATTGCTTCCAGAAAGTCAAGTACAGCTTCAACCTCTTGGTATGTGGCTCCTCACAAGTTCCACAGCTCTCCCCTCACCCCACCCCAGAAGCCCTCTCCTCTCTGGTCTTGTAGACACCCCAAGTCCTTTCCTTCTCTAACCCCTTCCCCTAGAATCTCCCCTCTTCCTCTTGGGACTTTATTTTTGGGGAGTGACAGACTCCCAACCAAGGCCCAGAACAATAAATTATGGGGCCCTGTGGTCCTGGAGAAGGTAGGGAGGAATGAAGGGTAGTTGCACATAATGCCCTGTGTCCCCAGGGGAAGCTGGCCATCTGGCTACAGGACAAGAACGCCTCCGAGTTTGTGCACATCCTCTTCCAACTTCTAGACTTTGTGAGTTTGGGGATGATAGGGTGGTGAATAGGGGTGGGCTCCATTCAGATGGAGCAGAGGCCAGGGTGGGAAGCAGGGGGGCAGAGGGAGGCTGTGGGGTCTGCATCTTGCTCTCCACAGTACAACTTCCTCACTGACTTCAAGGTACCATCCTGCTGTGTACAGACTCCCTCACAGGCAAGATGGGCTGGGGTCAGAGCTGAGGACCCCAGGCTCCAGGAGACCCAGGAAAGAGCAGCAGGCCTGCGGCACTGCAATACTGGGAGGCCAGGACTCCCAGGCCCTTCTGTGCTGCCTTGGCCCTGGGGGAGCCGGGGCTTCCTGACACCTTCCATTTCTCCCATAGATCCTGGCCCACTGCTCTGAGCCCAGCCTAGCCACCCGTGTGATTTCACCCCTCCTCACCCCCAAAGCCATTGACCTGCTGCAGTCCTGCCTAAGCCCACATGAGAGTGACTTCTGGAAGGCTCTGGGTGTGGCCTGGACTACCAGCCGGTGAGTGAGGATAAGGTCTGAACTGAACTGGGGTGAGGGGCATGGGGGCACCAGGCATGACATTGGAGATGGCAGGCTTTACATGGTCACAAACCAGTAGTAGCTCAAAACAAATTCAAATGGGGGACTGGGGGTGGGGGGGAGACTCTACATGGAGTTCCCAACTTTTTATTAGACTAACTACAAACAATTTAAAAAACAAACATACCACTCACCATCACCCACCAGTGAAGGGGAAAAGGACAATACTTCCCAAGAAAGCAGAATTGGCAATCTTCTATAAAAATATTTTCTTATGGGGCACCTGGGTAGCTCAGTCGGTTAAGCCTCCGACTTCGGCTCAGGTC